>NW_011499944.1:557761-736013 GCF_000495115.2 Populus euphratica
GAACATATATATATATATATATATATATATATATATGTTCTTATGTGTTTGATTTTGTAAATGTGTACCTTGAACACCTGTGCCGTTTGTTTTCTAGATTAACATCTCTAGAATTATGTTCCAAGTATGCCAAGACAATTTTAAAAAGAAAGAAAAATATTGTGCTATTATTCATCATCCTCTTAGGCAATTCTTACGGTTGTATTTCAAAACTTAGCCAGACAGTTGAAATTATTAGGTGAAGATCAGATTAGACGTCTCTCAAAGGAAAAAAATAAATTAATGCAAGGACTTTGAGGCTTTCCTCCTTCATAGACCAAAGTTCATCAACGAATTTCGTGCATAAGCGGGTCAGTTAAATCGATATAAAAGTAATGCTGAATTGTTTTTTGGATTTTGATCAGATTATTTATATAGTAAAAATTATTTTTTAAATTATTTTTTATTTATAAATATATTAAAATAAATTTTTTTATTTTTAATTTTTTTTAATATCAACACTTCAAAATGATATAAAATCACCTAAAAATAATTAAAAAATAATAATTTTTTTAAAAGTATTTTTAAAATACAAAATTAAACATTATCTTTAACTCACCAATGAGTTGGTCCTTTAAGATTCCAAATACAATTTATTTCTCTAAAGAATAGATAGATAAGCACAGATTTGTCCTTAGCTTTGTGGTAGAAATATAAATGTGTAAATCATGATAGGAGTTTTGAGTTTCCTAGACTAATAACTTCAAACTTTGTCGCATTTTCCTTTGAAACTTCGATATAGTTGATTGTTGTTGTATTACACTATTTGATATTGTTTCAATAGTTATTTTTTAAAGTAATTTTTATTTGAAAATACTTTGAAATAATATAAAAAAATTAATTCAAAGTTAAAAAAATAAAAAATATATATTTTTATAATAAAAAATCAAAAGAAATATATTAATTCGAGTAAACAAAGCATCCTCAAAGTTGCATCCTCGAGTCATGATAATATCATAATACACCCTCAATTTTACAAGTATCCCTGTTTAATATAATGGCGTATACAATTGGAATCCTTATCCTACACCCTAGTAAACGGTCACACATCCTTAAACAACACTTATGTCGAATCTTTCCCATATATATTACAAAACAACAAAGCAAGACATCTATTCATAAGAAAAGAAACTACCTATGTCTCAATCTTTCTCATTCCTATTACCAACAAACAAAGCAAGGAATCTATTAAGTTTTTTTGGACAAATTTATTTTCCGAACTAGCATAGTTCTCATTCTAGCACATAAACAATGTTCGAGGATGTAGTAAATTTATAACCTATAAGAATAAAAGGTAAAGAAAAAAAAAAGAGAGAGGAAAGTTGTTCATATGTTGAAAAAAGGATTATAATATCTTTAATGGACATAAAAAAAAAAAGAGAGAATTATTTAAGTGATATTATTTTAAAAAAACAAATCTTGGTAATTCTAATATGTTATCTTTGATTGTTTTAGATTAGATTAAATGATTCATATATTTTAATAAATTTTATTAATATTAAAAAAATTAGTTAAATGATAGCACAAAATTTTTATATATGTATATTCTTAATACATGTTTTGCATATAATCACAATGAATTCTTTATAATAATTTTTTTTTAATTTTAATATTATTATATTAAAATTGATAGAGTTTTAAATAAATCTTTTATTCACGTTATATTTTTTATATATTTGTATTATATAAGAAATCTTTTTAACAATGAAATTCATTAAAAAATAATTTATAAATATTACAATATAATATTATTTTGGGTAAGAAAAGCTATTTTAGTTTTATAACATTAGTATACAAGATTCAATGTTTTATTTTTTTAGATTATTTTTCAATAATTTTGAATTATATATATTATTAAATACATAAATAATCAAAATATAAAATATAAAAAAAATTAGATTATGATTTATCGGAATTTTACTTTCATATTTGATTATGTTTATTCTCATAGTATAGTCATCAAACAAACTTTATTTTCAAATAAAAATGATAAAATAGATGTTATTAAAATTGAAACAATTATTTACGTTTGTTGCGAAGTAAATAATTAATTTCGAAGTATGAAGAGAGTTGCTTCCATGCCTAAGTTTTCTTCCTCCCTTGTCATCTTCCTTGATCTTCACCACCTCCTGCTTCTGAGCTTAATGAGATTTGTCGGTGTCCTGAAACCTCATTTCTGATCCACTTCCCTGTCAGGAATCCAACGAAGAAAATGGAAATGTGGGCAGGCTACTGTAGTGGAGACTAAAGGGGCTAGTTATAGGTGAGGTGGATCCCATATATTGATTAATATCAATGTCTGTATTCATATTTGTACGAATTTTGAGGTATTATTGCCTAGCGATAGCATCTGACTTCCTCAGATTATCTCATCATATGCTTGAGAATTTAATTCCACATGTTGTCTCGTAATTGGTGCGTTACTAGGTTGATAAGCAGTCACATTTATGGCTTTTTTAGAATATTTGTCGCTTCAATACATATGAAAAGCTGAGGGAAGGGTTGCGTCACATTTATGATTGTTGTTGTCCTGAAACTCCATTTTTTTAATTATTTACTTTTGTTGCAAAAATAAAAAATAAAAAAATATGAAGATCTCTTTCTTCGTCTTTTTTTTTTTCGAGAAAGATACTAAACTTTTTAACAGCAAGATCATAGGAAGAACATTGAATTAATTTTAACTAAGATCAAAATTTTTATGAATCAAGATTTTTGTGTCAGTTTTTCATAGTTTTCGTAGTTTATAAACGAAGTTTTAGGACATAAAAATGATGTTGCCTGTTATTATTACAGAGCTATCTGGATTGCAAACTCTGAGGGATTCCTCTGATAACTATGGATCAGGCACTGTCTGCGCTAGAATAAAATGAGTATGCATTCAATAAGAAACAGAGAAAAAGTGGTGAGCAGAAGATCTTTCAGTTATGCGTTCAGGTATCGTAAAGGCCCTGAGAAGATCCATGTTGAAGTATGGGCAGCTGCGGCACCAACAGAACACATGTTCTTCAGAAGATTTTTTGCAGGCTCCGTTAGCATGCAAACCACTCATGCATTGTTTCTTATGCTTTCTACCTAAGAAACAGCAAATCCAGCAATTCTTCAACAAAATACAGCGATAGGAGTAAAAACAAAATGTAATGAAGGGCTAGAATGACATACAAGAAACTCGTACCATAGATATAATCTGGAAATACTTACGTAGAGATCTCTGATTAATTGATGAAGAGCCAAGCAAATGCAACACATCGCAGGGTAAGAGGGCAAACCTAAAGTACTCAGAATGTGGAATTGCAAATGCAGAACGCTCTGGTGCTTCTCAAAACAATTGACTCTATTTTGTTCCATTTTTGTTTCAACAAGGAAATAATATAAATAAGACATAGATGCAACATTGTGTTAACAAGTATAGACATCCTCGCTTACAAGGTCAAAGGTAAATATAGAAGCTTTATTATAAGAATTTAATCAGTACAAAATTAAAGAATCCATTTCATTCTAAATCACAACAATGAGAAAAAAAAAAGAAAAGAGGGGAAAAAAAAGAACAAAGAAGAGAACGTGTAATTCGAAGGAGAAGAAAAGAGGGGAAAAAAAAGAAGAAAGAAGAGAACGTGTAATTCGAAGGAGAAAGCCTAGAAAATTAACATGGAGAAGCTACTTCTAATGCAGACAAATCCTGAAGCCTTCTCAATTGAAGTCCTTCAATCTTTTCTTCAGCATGTCCATTGAGTTCTTCCGTGCACTTTGCTTCGTATTTCTGGTTGAAAGGCTACCAAAGATTCCATCAGGGGAATCCTTGAATTTCTCACAGATGCTGGCCACCTTCTTATAATCCAAAGCATCATAGTTTTTCTGCCTAATCACAGGATTCATGAAGTTCTCTGGCTGGCTACTTGACAAAAGGTTAATCAACTGTCGTGCTTCTATCAAGCAGCCTCTAAAGCTACCTTCCCTGTGTATTTCACTCAGCCCAGTGCTATGAAATCTGTCATCAGCAAAATCCTCTAACAACTTCAAATCGATGTTGAGAGATAGGACTGCATTAGCATTGAACCTCTTTACACTATCACTAAGAAATGCCCCAACAATGGAATTGGAAATGTGCTCAAGGGCACCACTACCAACTTTGTGTAGGGCATCCAAGGGCAGAATTTGTTGTGCTGTTGACAAAATGGTGTCCAGGTAAATAACCACCTCATTAATATAGTCATTCCCATTTTGTGGCGTTTCCTCTGAGGTCCAATTGATATTTTCAGTAAGTGCCATCAATCCATCCAACTTCTTGTTCACCAGATCCAGCAGAGCAATATAAGCTTCATCCCTCGAAGTTTTGAGGACCACCTTGGCAGTCAAACTAGCTTGAGGCCTCTCAACTGATCGGATCGGGATTCCGCATAGTTGGGCTGCATGTCGAAGAAAAAAATCACAAGCTCTCTCAAGAACAGATATGTTTGCAGCAATCTGCATGGCTTGAGACACACCAACTGCACCACCATGGATTGTGCCAAGTATAACTTCATTTAACACATCAATCAAGAGCTTGTCCAAATATTTTCTCACAACGTCATAAATATTAGTATGCACCCCATATGACAAGTAATCAACAGAACCTTTGATGAAAGATCTAACGATGCGGCAAGTATCAGGTACCATGGAGGAGAATGGTGCAATATATGGGAAAGCAGGCATTATATCGGAGGTCTGAAGATGAAATGAGAGGACATTATTCTCATAATCAATATCCTTTTTCATTACCATCTGCTCATAGGTGTCATTTCCAAGAGCATTAACAATTTGCTCCCGACATTCTCCCAAAAGAAGCTCATGATACTTATCTCGACTACTATCAAGAACCTCAAGAATTTGACCAACTTCATACCCATATTGTCTAAGAGTTGCTCCAAGAAGAGTGACATAATCCTTCACCAGCAGGAGATGAGTTGCAGAATCCATATGGGAAAACTGTTCCTCCAGAACAGATGTCATTTTAGCCACAGCCACTTCCCACATTGTCTCAACATGATTTGCTGACAAAAGATCCCTAGCAGTTCTTAAAACCCGATCCTCCACTATGAAGTAACCAGCAATTTGAGCCAAATATGTTTGATAATATTCAACAAATGGTTGAGTGGTAGAGATTTGCAAATCTGAATTGAGTTGCAATAACCTATTCTTATAGTAGTATTCACGGAACTGCTCTTGGATTCCAAGGCAAGCATGAATATGATAAACCCGAAAAACAGGAGTAAGATCAAACTTCACAACAGAATCTTCATCAGTTTCCGTAATGTCCAGAGTATATACAAAATCTCCTAACCCTGGAATGTTCTGTTCCTCAGCTTTTCTCTGACGTTCCAGCATTTCCTCATCTCTTTGACGGGCTGATGAAGTATGACCTATTGCTGTTTGTCCAATATTTTTAGCAGAACTCCTTATTTGAACTAGCCATTCATTAAACTGACTAGTAACTTTCTTCTCGATATGCAATTTTATTACTGGAATTGTCTTCTCTATGGCCATTTTAAGTGCCTTCAGAGGAATGTTGTGCAAATAAGTCCTCTCAATCAGATCCACTGTTTTCAATGCTGGGTAAAACTGGCTTTCCAACATATGGTTGTTACACTTGAC
Source organism: Populus euphratica (assembly GCF_000495115.2). Lineage (NCBI taxonomy): Eukaryota > Viridiplantae > Streptophyta > Magnoliopsida > Malpighiales > Salicaceae > Populus > Populus euphratica. Next base: position 563,429 of record NW_011499944.1, read on the forward strand.
ACAGAGTTCCAGAACTTGAATGCATACCTTTGACATTTTAATAGCTTCAGCCACATTCTTCTTAATCGAATAAGATTCAAGGAGTTCCTCAAGTTTGATCAAAAGACCACTCCCAACTTCTTGCAATCGAAAATTCTCACTTGCAAGCTCACTTTTTAACTCTTCAGCATCAACCAATACACCACGAAGTTCATCAACTGCAAGAATGAATTCCTCGTAATGGCTTTTGCACAGCTCCTCAATTTCAACTTCCTTCTTCCTCACAACAGACTTGAGCTGATGAAACAGCGATTCAGGCCGCCCCATTTCAAATGCATGCCTGACAATTGGACCCAAATCCTCCCCATTTCCAATCAAAGTCGCAAGCACTAAGTCCTCTCCTCCATCCCCATTCTCTACAAAAGTTCTCCTCTTAGGTTTCGCATCCATTGCTTTTATTAAACCCTGAAACAATCAAAACAAAAAACACAAACTTAAAAAAGACATCCACAAAGGTCCTTATCAACCATCTTAGACAAACAAGAAAAAAAAACTACAATAAATCATATCTAACAAAATTTATGCTAATTATCCAAACGCTTCCTTCAATGAACATTCTTGTATAAAGATTCAAACGGAAATAAATATTCAAAGACAGCACACCATGCAAAACATCTAAAGAATTGTAAAACCAATCTATGATTAATAAACTATAACCAAATAAACCCACTAACACAGATTTCTTCAATTCATAAACACAACGAAGAAAAAAAAAACATTTCGAATTTAGCTAAATTCACAACTAATCAACCAGATACAAAAATCTGATCAAAACAAACAAATAAAAAAGACCCAGATAGCAAAAACGAAAACCCAGATACAAAATCAAAAAAATTTCAAAACTTGATACTTACAAAGAGTTACAGAGAGACCTTCCTTTCGGGTCAAAATTGCTCTCTTTCTGCAATGTTATACAAGAAACGAAATGGGTTTTCCTTGGATTCTTCACTCCTTGAGCTGAAACTGTTGTTTTCAATGAAATTTTTAAAGTACTTTTATTGTTAGTTACAATTCGTATGAGAAAATTATGTCTTGTCTCGTTTCTTTCGCCATCTGTCCTTGTTCCTTAGGGAATTGATATTTCCACTCCCTGGTTTGTTTTGATTCTTCCACTAAATAGGGTGTGATAGTTTGTTTTGGTGTACATTATTACTCTCATGCACCTTCTTTTTGATTGGCTTAATTATTGAATTGGTGACGTGGCCGTATAATGTTGATTTGAGTTTTATCAAGGACGTAATTATGGGAACGTAAATAATCTGAGAAATATTTTGGGATCTTTCAAATTTGAATACCCAGACCAATCCTAATTCTTTAAATTTTTAAAAAATAATTTTTAGAGTACTTAAAATATTTACTTCATAGAAAAAAAATGATAGAAACTAGAGAAGAGATAACTATGAGAGAGACATAAAAATAATTATTGAGTTTAAGTGTAAATATTTTTATCATGATTTTTTTTTTATGCTTGCTTTTTTTTTTTAAGAGTGATTGAAGAAATAACTTTTCTTTTTTTATGCTTGCTTTTTTTTTTAAGAGTGATTGAAGAAATAATTATTGATAGTTATGAACAATCTAAAATATTTTGATTTTAAATATTTTTTAGAGGATAAAAAATTGAAAATATGTAAAATTAAAACCATAATAATTATATTTTTTTAATATTGTTTCTATCATGTCCTCGTCTGATAATCAAATAATTTTTAATTTTTAATTTTTATCCTAAAAGAATTTATCATTTTTAAAATATGTAGTAAAAATAATTAATATTCGAATTTAATATTGAGGTTTCTATTTCTTTTGAAGCAGAATAATTAATTCACTCCCAATGAATTTATAGTTAAATAGTACTCTTATAAAGTAAAACAATTGAGATTTCGAATTAGAATTTCACATTTTTCAATTTATTACTTAACTTAAAAAAGAAAAAAGAAAAAAAATACATTACTTTGCTAGAAGTAACATCAATATTCATAGGTTTTTGGGAGACACATGGTATCATGGCTTAGAAGGCCAGCAAACTATGGCCATTATATATTTGTTTTATTCTTTTCGATATTTATTAAGCAAACCATGCAATATTCTATTTTAATTTTTAAATTATTATTCTAATTAAATATTGTATACAAGGGGTCAAGGTGATGTTCTGCTTTCTATCCAGAGAAAAAATTGTTTGATTAATTAATAATTTCTTTGGATCTTGTATATAATTATATTTTAAATTTTGATTTTGTAAAATTTAAAATAACTTATTTTTTATTCATTAAAATTTATATTTTATTTATTTTTCATGTGAAATTCACTTCACTTCTATTTTAACCAATATATATTTTCTAAAATCATAATTAATTTTTTTCTTAAATCTATTTTTTTAATAAAAATACAACCGTACAATCCACCACCACCTGTGCTGGTTTTTGGTGCCATCACTGTTCTTCAAAAACAACCAATCCCTTTCAAGGCAATAATCATGTTTGCGTAGTTACTCAAACTCTTGGCTGCATCTTCATGTCTTATTTTCTTATGCAAGATTAACACAATATGCTGTCAGTTGCTACTTTCTTCATGTTTCTTTCTTTACAAGAAAGTTATTCAGTGCACTCAATGTATTGTTTTCTTTCTTGTTTCCACTTTCGTTCGGACAACAATTATGATAAGTAAACTCTAAGAAAAAAACATTCTTTTTTCTTTACACCAATGTATAAAGATTTAGACATTAAAACTTGCCTGAAGCATCTGGATATCCATGTCCAAGATTTGAGTCGGGGTTTTCATTGAGTCAGAGTTAATCCAATTTTTTTTATATATAGAATTCTTTCTGAACTTTTCCATAAAAATGTATATAAGTTGAACAATTAACACTCTTAGAATTAACAGATAAATGCAAGTTTTATAACAGTTAACAGAACAGGAACAATAAGAAATTCACAGATATATGCACAGATCAAAGCAACTTTTTTTCTTTTCTTTTTTTTCCTATTCAGCACTGCAATTTACATTTTTCTTTATCTATTTATTTTTCAACTTTTGGAACATAGCCCAGTATTGTTATATATTTACACAATAAATATTTGCAGAATCAAACTCCTTACAGCACTGAACAGGGGTGTGTGTGTGTGTGTGTGCAGAATCAATCTCAACACATTTCGTATATGTATATATACTCAGAATCAAAGTGACTATTGTATTGTTAATCCTGGGCAGACGACTGTTATATTATGCAGAATTCGGAAAAATAAAAAACAACAAAAGTATTATGCAGAAAGAGTGTTGTTGCAATGCTGACACGCACATGTAAAAGTAGGATCGGTGTCATAAAGACAACGGCCGTCAAGAACAGATTGATGAAGGATATTAAATAAAAGGCTGCGGGGCAAAAGGAATTGTCTTTCAATCTTTCATATGTATTCAATCTGTCAAAAAGAGAGTGCTTATCTTTCTTTATTTGCATTGCAATGCCTTTAACAGATAAGACTACCAAAAACTGTAACATTCTATTCCACAAATACAAGGAGATGGATATTATTTGGTAGCTTTTGCCTTGTTTTTCTTACTCGATTATGTCATGACTGCTTGGTTTAGTGGATCAGTCTTTCAAGACAATCTGTTTTTCTCTTTTTAATATATATAAACTTGCAATAGGGTGGCAGATAGTTTTAAACAACTACTGGTTCTACAGTGCAGAAAAATCAATTCAGTTTTAGAGTTTTTGACTGTCTCATGTTTTACTCAAATATATAATTTGTAAATTTTGCTTGTGTAGCATTTTATTAATGAAACAATTCATAAAATTTTAGTCAACTGGGGCTGCTAGGACTAGTTTCTAGTGTTGGAAAATCCAATGTTCGATGCAAGTTTTCATTGAAGCTATGGAATGAGGGTTTTTTTCTTGATGTTGGTCAGAGGGTATCTAAAGAAGATAGATTCAGCATCCTATTATTATGTGGACTTGCCTTGCTTGCTGGCTTAATGCTTGATTTATGGGATTGAATTGACCAGTGTCTAATATTTTCAGTCACCAGTCCATGCCTCTAGATAAGAAACAACATAAACATATTGGGAACACCGAGTCGACTCTCCCTCAATTTAATTTAAAATCCAATCCAATCTAGAGATTGAATTTGTGGGTCACGAAGTTATTCTAATAAAATGTCAAAAAGTTTCTCACGGTACTAGCTAGTTATAATCTAGTGAACGTGAGCATACATGATTAGACTTGTTTGTTGCCGTATGAACCATATTTCTCTTTTCTGATCTTAAATTTGTTACTGTCAAAAATTTAAGACAAATAGTCCAGGCTACACCAAATTATTCTTTTTTTGCACTTGATGATAGAAAGTAGAGATCCATTTTCTTTTCTTCTTATTGTCATAAATTTCAGTTGGTCAAATTCTTTTTATATAAAAGGTGTTGGTAAGAGAAATAGTGGTGGGTTTGGAATATTCAGAGAGGATAAAATTCGCGGTTTTATTACAAAACAAAAGCTTACAAAATACAAACACACACTATTAATACACACTCTCTCTTTCTCTCTTGTATTTCTCTCTTTTCTTTCCCACTCTTAATAGCATAATCTTAACAGCTTATTTATATACAAATTGAAAGGCAGGTGGTGATGGTTGATAGTAGGTAGCAGCAGGTGATGGTCGTTGATAGTAGCTGGGCAAATTGAAAGGCAGCAGGTGGTGATGGTTGATAGTAGATAGCAGCAGGTGATGGTGGTTAATAGTAGCTGGTTGCAGGTAGTGGTTGGTGGAAAGGCAGGTGGTGATGGTTGATAGTAGGTAGCAGCAGGTGATGGTCGTTGATAGTAGCTGGTTGCAGGTAGTGGTTGGTGGTTGATTGAGTTTACCACAACAAATCCCTCCTTTAAACTCAATTGAGGGATGTCATGTCAAGCATGAACTTCAATCTGATAAATATTTCTCTTTTTAATGGTGTTGTACAGATATTTGCAACTTGATCATTTGTTTTGCAGGATATCAGTTCAACTTCTTTATTCTTCACATGCTCTCAGATAAAATGATGGCGTGTATCGATGTGTTTACTTCTTTCATGATACACTGGATTCTTGGCTAATGCAATCGCTGATCGATTATCAATATAAATCTTTACAGGACTTTCATGAGGAAATCCTAAAAACTTCAGCATATTCCTTAACCATATTAAATGGCATACAACTGAGTTGGTATCAACATATTCGGCTTCACAGCTTGATAACATTATTATTGATTGCTTCTTAGAGGACCATGTGAAAGATATATCTCCCATAAAAAAGACAAATCCAGTTGTGCTTTTTCTTTCATCCAGATCTATACCCCAATCACTATCCGAGTAGCTAACAAGATTGAAGTTTTTACTTGAGGTATAAAACATACCTTTATTTATTATTCCTTTGATATAGCAAAGAATTCTCTTGGCTGCATTCGAGTGAGATTGGTATGATATCTCTATATATCTATTGATAAGTCCGATTCTATAGAGTATATCCGGTTTGGTATATGTCAAATACCTTAAGCTTTCTACTAAGCTTTTAAAGTATGTTGGATCAACATTTCCAACTTTACTCTTCCTCAATTCTACTCCACTCTTAACTGGAGTTGAAATCGGATTGTTGCTTTCCATCTTGAACCTTTCAAGAATATCTTTGGCGTAACCGCTTTGGGACACAAAAATCCCATCTTCTTTCTACATTACTTCTAAGCCAAGAAAATATGCTAAGAAAATGTGTCATTAGACCGATGTCTATTATCTCAAACGCCTATACCATGCTTTTCTTGAAGTCTTCAAACATGGTAGGATTGTTGTTGGTGAATATCAAGTCATCAACATATAGGCATGCAAATAATATGTTGCGATCTGCTTCTTTCTTCATATATATTGCATGTTTATATGGATATTTTTCAAATTCATTGTTTTGAAAATACCTGTCAATTCTGATATTCCAAGCATGCAGAGCTTGCTTCAAATTGTAAAGGGTTTTCTTCAACTTGTATACTTTGCCTTCATTTCCAGCTTCAATGTATCCAAGTGGTTGTTCAATATAGATCTTTTCTTTTAGAAAGCCATTCAGAAATGTTGAATTCACATCAAGTTGATAGATCTTCCATTTATGTCGTGCAACTAGTGAGATCATCAGCCTGATTGTCTGTAGTCATGAGATAGTTAGATCTTGGACTTCTATCATGGTCCTCACACCTTTTGTCTAAGGTGTCTCCGTCTGTCATTATGAGACGGTTTGTACTTAGGCTCATATCATGGCCCACATACCTTCCTCTGAGGTGTCTTTACTCGTCATTGGGCAGTCTCATCCTTCTTCATCGAAGATGACTCTAGTAACCCCAATACCATATGGACTATAGGAGAGATCACTGCCACTAATCATATAGAAAGAGAGAGTTGCGGGGCACTCCCCGCGAACGCCGCAATCCTCTATCTCAGTTTTTATGTTTGGAGCTTCTACGCCTTTCTATTTGATAGCTTCATCCACACCAACTATCTTTTGGTGTCTTCACCTTTCATCATAAGTGGTCACACCCTCTCAATTAGTTGCTTTTACAATAGCTCATCTTTCCATCCTTGCATGCATTAGAACGGTCTTCGCATATTATCTTTATCAAAAGCATAAAAGACTTCCTGTTGTACAATTTTTCACATAGTGTCTCTGCTTTGAGCTTCATATGGGAACTCTTATTCTCATGTCTTTATCAAAAGCATAAAAGACTTCTTGTTGTACAACTTTTCACATAGTGTCTCTGCTCTGAGCTTCATATGGGAACTCTTATTCTCATTATAGTCGTCTCATTACAGTACCTCATTGGATCCTACAGGTACTCCTGTATAATCTCTGTGTGCCCTCGTGCAATTTTTATTCTCTAGATTCTTCTTATTCCTTGTTTATGTTTGACAGCAGCTCATCCTGTCACAACACCTATCCAAATCAAAATAGGGTGTCAATCTTTATCCCCTTACTGTATTTCTCTTTCATTATCAGGGTTTTCATCAATTTTACCCTCCAAGAAATCACAGTCACCAAATTTAACTTCTTTAGAGAAATCACCACTCCATCCGAGAAATCATAGTCACCGAATTTAACTTCTTTGGAGAAATCACCACTCCATCAGATCCTTGAACATATAGAACCCAACTGTTTCTCTGTGCCATCATCCTGCTAGTCTTCAACAGTTTCATTACAAACTATTACATATACGAAAATAATACCTTATGGATAATCTTTCAACTAAGCAAGTTCCCAAGAAAGATTGGAGGGGTCACACCGGTCCCGCTTAAAACCTAATCTCCTAGACAGAACTTCTTAGACCATATCTATCCATCTTATTATCTTTCCGTATATACAACCATTTGCTAGTTTTGTCGCGACTTTCTTTTACAAATGATCTGGAATATTTTGGTTTCATACCTGATTTCTCAATATCTAGCGAGACTACTAGAGCATAGATTCATCAAGATTGGTCTTCATTAATTTTCACTCTCTACCTTAAATCATCCACATGATCGGGTGTCTAAAGTATCCCAATTTTTCCTTCCCTCAAAGCAATTAAAATTCCCCACTTAGTAGTTCAGCACATGTAATTGGGCAAACATGTGCAACTACTTCTTTTTTATTTCCATCGACCACCATGATGACTTTCAGATGCGCAATCTCTCTTTAATAATTCCCTGCCACCATTTTCGATCACAATCTCAATGATTGAATGGTACCATTGCATCCAAAATGATCAAATTAGCTAAAACAACTCTAAACTCATTCAAATTGTATTTCAGACGACTAAGATTTGATCAAAACAATTCTAGCCTGATAAGCAGACCAGATTTAATCTTAGATCCGGTTACAAGTAGGATCGGCCATATTGGATCCTATCCCTCAGCTCCAACTCAGCTCGGCTCACCCCCTAGCAGCGCTAACATGTCAATTGACTAGGCGCTGACATAGTATGCCAACTGTGCATGATGATGATATGCTTACATCATGATGACATCATCATCATCCATCTGGGTCAGTCGCATGGGTCGGGTCATTTGGTATTTGGGTCTGGTTAGCCCATCGAGGTGAAGAAGACGTGTGGAGCGCGTCTGGAGTGTGGACAGATGCCTCGTTGACGTGTGACGGCGCGTGTGGCCAATGTGATCGTATCTTCCTCCTTTTCACAGTGGTATGGTCAAAACACAATTTTGACAACTTTTATTTTTGAGCAAAAATCAAACACCACTTTAAACCAAATGCTCTAATACCAATTGTTAGGGGTTCTGACCGATGATGCATATTCTGATAGCTGCCTATTGAAGACTAAACATACTGATATAATATTTAACGTGGTTCGGCATATTGCCTACATCTACGGGAGATGTCCATATTATTAGAGATAGAGAAATGATACAATACAAATACATAGAGGAGGAGGATCACATCTGTTCTACTAAACTTCTAGCTCTTATTGTTGCACTTGCAGCTGCTGCAATAATAGCAATATCCTGATACAGTGACCCAAGGAAACAAAACAATTGGTAACCTGATAAGCAGACCAGATTTAGATTCAATTACAAGTAGGATCGGCCACATTGGATCCTATCCCTCGGCTCCAACTCAGCTCGGCTCACCCCTTAGCAGCGCTAACATGTCAATTGACTAGGCGCTGACATAGTATGCCAACTATGCATGATGATGATATGCTTACATCATGATGACATCATCATCATCCATCCGGGTCAGTCGCATGGGTCGGGTCATTTGGTATTTGGGTCTGGTCAGCCCATCGAGGTGAAGAAGACGTGTGGAGCGCGTCTGGAGTGTGGACAGATGCCTCGTTGACGTGTGACGACGCATGTGGCCAATGTGATTGTATTTTCCTCATTTTCACAGTGGGATGGTCAAAACACAATTTTGACAACTTTTATTTTTGAGCAAAAATCAAACACCACTTTAAACCAAATGCTCTAATACCAATTGTTAGGGGTTCTGACCGATGATGCATATTCTGATAGCTACCTATTGAAGGCTAAACATACTGACATAATATTTAACGTGGTTCGGCATATTGCCTACATCTACGGGAGATGTCCATATTATTAGAGATAGAGAAATGATACAATACAAATACATGGAGGAGGAGGATCACATCCGTTCTACTCAACTCCTAGCTCTTATTGTTGCACTTGCAGCTGCTGCAATGGCAGCAAAGCTGCTACCATTGTAGCCTTTCTCTCTTCTCACTTACACACACTCACCGCTCTCACTCTCAACTTTACTCTCTAAAATTATATCTTTTTTATAGGCATCAATGACAAGCTTCTCCAGCATGTTTGTCAACATGGAAAAGATAATAATGCCATAAAACATGGCATCAATTATGTCATAAAATATGCTTTCACTTTGTACCAAATAAGTGATGAGTTATTCCACTTGTACAAAGTAAAAGTGATGTATTTGCCACAATAATGGCAATATCCTGACACAGTGACCCAAGGAAACAAAACAATTGGTTGCATTTTTTAGTCTCCAGTCTATGCCTCTGTCGTTCATGGCAGTGCAGTGCTGTTCCGTTCACTATCGTAGCATCTTTAGCTTCTATGATTTTTTCAAGATTGTGTGAAGCCATCAATATATTTTCTATTGCACCTTATTTCTAGTGGAGGAGCTACTGTACACCCCGGCTCATATACCAAGAGATGGATTCAGGATGGACTATTGAGAGCATCAGATGCATCAAAATAGGAATGTTAAGCGAACATTAGGATGCATATTGGCTCATATCAAACTTACTTCCCTTATGAGGGGCTACAACATCATTAGCAACTTACTGAAAACTCACATATAGGAAACAAAAATTTTGAACATCTTAGGATTAAACAATAATGACCAGTGAAAACAATATTTTGTCTGACACCATCTATCCAATTCTTTTATCTGCAATTTTTCTAAGGTACTAACTTACAGGGAAGAAATTGGAGGAGAACAATCAACAGTATTCAACATAAACACTTGCTTATTCGGCAGCAGGCTTAAAAATGATGCGCTGAGGAAAGAGCTTGGAAGTAAATCATGGTAAAATTAGGAGAAAAGAGAGTAGTGGTTGAGGTCCATTTCTTTTCTTCTTGTGGTCATAAATTTCAAGTGGTCAAATTCTTGTAAAGTAAAAGTCTCTTAATTCATTAATTTATATGAGATTGTTGCTGATGTTAGAAGCTAGAACACAGTGAATATGTAGATACATGGACATATCAGCGTTGTTCATTGGGCTGCTTTCATATTCAAGAATATCCGACACAAGTAACTCGTCTATTCTATTAAGCATGAAGTTCGGAAAGGAGTTTGTCTCCTAAATGGGTACCAGAATGGCAAGAAGTTTTCATGCATTATGATCATTTGAAGATCCTTTTGAAAGAAATTCAACGTATAAAGCAAAGAAACAGCAACCTGGCGGGTTAAAGCAAGCTTTAACCCTATACAGAGCTTTCAGTGATCTAATTCGAAGGCAGAAGCATGCATAGATTCGAACACAAAAGACGTTGAAAACCAAGCCATTCCTGCGAGTCTTGTGAAGCAAAATTGCATGAAAGTTGTGAGACTATATTTCTTTAGGCTGCTGAGGAAGCAGGTGAATTTGAACTAGTGTTCTTCAAAAGGCTTGGTGATGAGTTACAAGGTTGCAGGTTTTACAGGTCAAAGTTACAAGAGATGATGAATGAAGCTGAAATGTTGAGTAAGCAAATGGATGCTTTGAATGCCTTTCGTATAAAGGAGGGGAATTTGCAGGGATTGTCTAATACACATTAAATAAAAGAATAATAATCATTTGTACAATATCCCCAGGTCACTCCCATCTAAATGTAGAGAAAAGTTAGTCCGGCTGATTAATTGAAAGTTATGGGCTACAATCTCCAGAAGAGTATTCTCAGGAACGAATGTGACTTGATCTCAACTTACAACACTTCAGCACACAATAGATGCCAAAGATATAAATTCTCAGACTACTAACCTGTTCGGCAGGTGCTCTAATAGTGTTTCTGCTAGGTCTTTTTGTTTAATCAGCAGTTGAATCCATTCATTCATTGTTTGAAAGGGAGATTTGGAAGTTTTTCTAACTTCACCAACATCGTCTTCTAAAATAGCGGAACCAAATTTCTTAAGGAAGTTCGAGGCTGTTGAACAGGAGACCTCTTTTAACAAAATTCCTCCTCCTGTAAATGGTTTAATACACAAGTATCATTTCCCTCTTCAAGCGCATACCTATCCTGATCCTGCTTTTCCAGAAACAGGCAGAGAACTTTTCAGTGATAGGAAAACAAATATGTAATCCATTCACCTGAGTGTAAGCCTTCCTCCCAAGATAAAACCATCCAAAATTCTTCAATATGTCTTTCCCCAACTTCGCATACTTCTTTTGAAGTTGTAGTACCCAGTTTAGAAGAAACAAGCAGATGTTTCTCAGCCTCAGAGTTCAAGACAGGACTCTGAGGTTAAAGCCTCTGCATTTCAAACATCAGAAAACTCTCTCTGCTGGCATAAGTTTGTCTCCTAAAGACACCAGCGGAAGCAAGTTGACTTTTAATGGCTCGCTGAACTTTGTTCCAAATGCATAACAAGCTGCACTGCCACCAATGATAACATGATCATCACCAACAACATTGGAAGTCTTATGAAGCAATGCAACTCTTGGAAATGATGTCCAACAGGGCAACCACCAATGACTCCAAGAAAGTTCATGTAGACAAACATTGAGTGGGAGAATCTAGCATGTGATCTTCTACCAGCTGTCTTTTTGAACTTCCACATGCATGTTCGGGCATCAAAACTGTATAAATCTCCGATAGCTCTCTCGCCATTGTAACATCCAAACAAGAATAATTTGGACTCATATGCCACAATTGAGCAAGAATGATGAGCACATGGCCATATCTCATTAACGAAGACCTCATTACATTGCGAATTTCCAGTGTTAAGAACATGTAACAATGATAAGATTGTATCATTGCTAAGTCCAACCAAATACAAACATGTTTGAGCCAGCTGCTGCTGCCACGTGTGACACATACATAGAGCATAAAAATGTACAACATCAACAGTTGTTCTGCAAGTTGATACAGTGGTCTGCTTCTTCGACAAATATTTTCATAAAACTTGGAGGGAAAACTTTGATGAATTTGTAAATGTGCTCAAACTTCTCCAAGGAGGGAAAACATTGCTAGCGCACTGTACGAGCTTCCATTTCATTTTAGCTGTATTGATAACCCATACATCATTTAGAACGTTTGAAGGATCAGATCCAACTCCAATAACAAAAACAAAATCACCAACCACGGAAGCTGTTTGATGCAATTGTTGAGATGGAGCACCGTCAATTTCAATTGCTTTAAATTGCCACTCAACGGATCAAGCAGCAAATAATCATTTCTTCGAGAGCGCCTTCCCATCCCTCCAAAACCATCAAATACTACATTGCTGTAGCTTCCATTATCCATTAGACAAGCAGAGTGACCCCAAAGGAAAAGCTTCTCTACAGGTTAACCAACAACTAGAATCGGAGAAACAGATAAACTGCACTTGGCAACTTCTTCTCCTACCCTCCCAGCCAATGCCAATGATTCATAGATTCAAACTTTGCTGTCTTGTTAAAATGAAGCATTTCCTGCAATAACACATATGATACATAAAAAATTCACATATCAGAAATTAATATATCAATATGGCGGCAACAATATAACATTCATCCCATCTATACAAACAAAACTAGCTAGCCTCAGCGTTGAAAGAAAAAGCTAAAATCAATACAGAAGATGCGCTACTAAACTTTGCATATGTTTCTATTTAAGACACAAATATTCTGAGTGGATCCTGTAATCTTACAATACCTCAAGACAACCAAAGTAAAATACAGAATCAGGAGCTCCACAGAGCATATTAATAAAATAAAATTACCATTTTGGACATCCCCATCCCCATCCCCAATTTCTGTTCCCACCACTCCAGCTCCAGCTGATCACCATCCCCCTTGTTGCTGCTAACCATTTTCCGAGACTGTGGACTTCCCATTTTCTCTTAAACCACATAGAAACCCTTGAGTTCTCCTCTAATTGGCTTCCATTTTATGATTAGACAAGTCAACAAGAAGCCTCACATCCTCTTTTGACACCAGAATCCTATCACTATCACCCAATGAAACCTCCATTCTTATAGAACACCCGATTCCCACAATAACCCTCTTGCTGTTAGCATTTATAATTCCTGGTTCCTTAAACGCACACTTTATAGCTAAAGGCACCAAACATTGTACAGCTTCAATGTCTCTACACTCCACAGCAATAATCAATCGCTCAAACTGGTGGTTTTGGTTTTGGCTGCGAGGGGATAGAGATACCGCGAAACTGTTGGTGAAGTAATTTTTTTGCGTTTTAAAAAAGTTTAAATTTTTTTTCTTCGAATTGATTTTTTTATAATTTTTAATATTATTTTAATATAAAAATAATTTTAAAAAAATAAAAAAATATTATTTTAATATATTTTCAATTTTAAAAACAAATACCCCTACACTCCACAGCAATAATCAATGGCTCAAACCGGTGGTTTTGGCTGCGAGATAGAGATACCGCAAAACTGGTGGTGTAGTAATTTTTTTACCTCTTAAAAAAGTTTAAATTCTTTTTTAAAATTGATTTTTTTAAAATATTTTAATATTATTTTAATATCTTAATATAAAAAATATTTTTTTATAAATAAAAAATATATTATTTTAATATATTTTAAAATTAAAAATATTTTTAAAAATAATTACTACCCTACACCCAATCGTATAATGATGAATTATGTGGATGTCATTTAAATAAACAAGTCGCTGAAACAAAGAAGGCCCGCGGAAATGTATTATAGGGCTGACTTAAAAACTTAGAGCTGAGTATTGATTAACTGGTACAGAACATCAGCCACAAGTTAGACAAAAGAGACAGGGGGACATGTGGGTACTCTTTCTTCTCTCTTTCATTTCCTGCTCCATTTGTTCTATCAGGTACGCTTGTCAAGAAAAATAAATGATAGTCTATTAAGAATGGAAATTTAAAAAAAATATATACAATAATCTTTCCTAAATTTACTTTTGATTTCTAGTTTTTTTATCTGTATATTTTTTATTATTAAATTAGCTCCTATCAACACCTCTTTTTTTCTCTAAATTGGTATAAAGATATCTCAAATGTCTAATTTATTGAGAGAGTAATGAAATATTTTATTTAAGTGCTTTAATAAGTATACATGTTAGCTGATTTTCAGATTTAACAAAAGGGAAAAATCACAATTTTCTTGTCGAGTTTTTACTTAATGAAATGAAATGTGTGTCTACTTCCATGTATTTAGTATAATCATGTTGAATTGTGTTGTTAGCTATAACAATTATAGTTTTGTTGTCACAATACATTTTAATTTCGGTATCTATAGGATATCTTAGCTCCGCAAGTAACCCCTTTATCCATTGTACTTCACATAATTCTTAAGTCATTCAACACTAAATAGAGCAATTACATTTTGCTTCTTACTTTTTCAGGTTACCAAGTTTCCCCTAACAAAAATAAAGTGTCATGAAGTAGATTTTTTATTAGTGACATTTCCAACCTAGCCTATATCTATATAACTAGCGATGTTAAAGTGATCATTCTTTAAGAAGAGAATTCCTCTTCATGAAGAAGACTTTAAGTATCTAAATATTTTCAATGTTGCCTCCATGTGTACTTCACTTGGGTTGTGCATGAATTGACTAACTAGACTGATTGCATATGCGATATTAGGACATATATATGATAGATAAATGAGTATTTCCACTAATTTTTTATATCATTTTTTATTTATAGGAACCTAATCAGTGTGTTCAGCTAAACAATGATTTTGTACGATTAATATATCCACGAGTTTGTCGTGTAACATATATGTCTCGGCTAATAGATCCAATACATACTTCTTTTGTGATAGGAATATGTCTTATCTTGATATATATACTTCAATACCCATAAAATACTTTAACCTACCAAGATCCTTTATTTCAAATTCACTTATTAGATACTTTTATAATTCTAAAATTCCTTCTTCACTTACATGTGGCTATCATGTCATCAACATAGATAATCAAAGCCATAGTTTTCCTTTCATTTTGTTTTAGAAATAGTGTATGGTTTAAGTTGTTTTGGCTAAATTCATGTGTTCCGCATTGCTAGACTAAAACTTCTAAACCATGCCCAGGGGGATTGTTTCAATCCATAAAGTGTTTTTTTAAGCTTGCACACCATATTTTCTGCTCTTCTTTCGGTAAAACTAGGGGGACATCCATATAGACTTTCTCCTATAAATCTCATTAAAGAAATGTATTCTTTACATCAAATTGATGTAAAGGTCAATCCAGATTTGTTGTTGGTGATAGGAGTATTCAGATTGTGTTTAATTTGCCTACTGGTGAGAAAATTTCCTGATAATCCACATATGTATGTGCGTATCCTTTAGCCACTAATCTCGCTTTGTATTGCTCTACTATCCTATTTACTTTATACTTCATAGTAAACACTCATTTACATTCAACTATCTTTTTTCCAGCTGACAGTGTAGTTAACTCTCAAGTATTGTTATCTTGGAGAGCCTTCGTTTCATCATAAATAGCCATCTTTTAATGTTCATCTACCATGGCTTCTTCAATGTTTTGTGGGACCTATTTTAAAGATAGTTTTTCCATAAAGACTTTAATTGCATTAGATATGTTATAGGCTAAGATAAAAACTGCAATAAAATATTTGAACTTCTTTTATTTTGTTTCTAATAAGTACCAACTTGGGGGTATCCCTTGATTATTCCTATGAGGTAAATTGTACTTTATAAGATTAGGTAAAATAGGAGAGTTACAAGATGTTACCTCATTTATAGTGTTAGGAATGTCCTCATGACTCTGATCCTGGTTATATTGTATGTTAGAGAAGGGGTGATTTAATGTGGTCAAAGTATGTAAGTTGGTGTGGTTGGTCTGCTTAGTAATATCTAGTTTTGTTTGAGTGTGATTTTCAGTATGATCAGTATGAACTCAATCTCATATTTGTTGTTCATTTCTATTCTCCCCCTAAAGAATAGAAGGTAATGGTTTATTGAAAAACTATTCAATCTCAAGAAAGGTTACATCCATAATAGCATAGAGTTTGCGTGAGATAAGATTATAACATCGATAAACTTTCGCCTCCATTATCAAACTAAAGAGTTTCAATGCTTATAGAAAATTAAGTTTGTACAAGGGTGAAAAACTTCTGAAAAACTGGTAGGGCATCCATCTTATGTTTCAACCTATAAAACCAAGTGACCCTCTAAAACCAACAATAGTAGTAACAGGTGCAGGACCCTATAAATTAGAGTGAATAGTCTTAAAAAGTGCATTGCTTTTATTATAATTGATGGGGTAAGTTGTTTGATGACTTTTACCTATTATACAGTCCTTGCATTTAAAACTAGAGGGCAGTACATTTGTAAATAAAGTAGGGGGTAAATATTATAAATAGCTGAATAATAAATGTCTTAATCGGTAATGTTATAACCAAATGTCTCGTCCTTTTTGCTGTGATAATTAAGCAAAATGAGCTTTACCAAAGTTCAAATCATCCTTGTAATATAACCCTTCTCTCTTAATACCATGACCAAAAATCCTATTCATGAGAATATCCTAAAACAAACAAAATAAAGAGTGCATTAGCACGCAACAATTTAAATCTTTTGTTACTTTACTCACTGGTAACAATTTAGTGGAGAGTGAAAGGACAAAAAAAGTATTGTGGAGAGTGAATATGGTTGATAATTCCATTGTTCCTCCCCTCATTACCAGATAGATATCACCATTAGCATTAGATATAGCTTGTCATTGAGGAACTGACTTAGTTTTAAAATCATTGGGATCATAGGTCATGTGGTTTATTACCCATGAGTCAATAATTCAATCATTCACATGGTCATCATTGGCTATTAAATTCATGGAACAAATAGTAACTAGGTCTCGAGTGGTAGGCGGAGGTTAATCATCAAGTGGCACAAGCGTGTTTGGGTCTATATTAATGACACATGTTGCTTAGCCATCCTGTTTTTCTTTTTTTTTTTCTTTTTTTTTTCTTTTTTTTTTTCTTTTTTTTTTCTTTTTTTTTTCTTTTTTTTTTCTTTTTTTTTTTTCTTTTTTTTTTTTTTTTTTCTTTTTTTTTTTCCTTTGAATTTATACCACCACTCTAGATACTCATATAGCTAGAAATAAATATCTTTAGTGTGCTTATTTCCTCCATAATAAGTGCACCTACCCTTTGAGCTTTTCATCTAACAAAAGATGACTTATTGGAATTTAGCCCATGTGGACCAAACCTGGGTCGGATGGCCTATTTATTAAACCATGATGGATCAAAAGCCTGTTTGAAAGAATTGCCATCAGGTCCAACCTATTTGTTTGGGCTTTTAAGAGTGAGATCCTTGAAGTTAGTCTAACCTTCATCAATCTTCACACCAGCAACCATGTTCCTCTCATTGGAATGTTGTAGCCCTAAGTTCTTCACACCTCCTCTTCTTATCTCACCTTAGTTCCTGGTCTCTCAGCCTTTTATAAGTAAACCAAAGCTATCTTTATTGTCTCTTGTAGTCTCCAACATCATGATTTGCTCGGTGTTCTCCCTTTTCACTTAAGCAAAAGCTTGCTCAATCGATGACAAAGGAATTTGTTGAATAATATCTTAGTGGGTTTAATCAAATTGATAATCTAAGCCATCTAAAAAGGTATAAATTCAATTTTTTTGAATTAATTTATTGTATTTTTGTATGTACTCGTCATATGTCATCGAATTTAGGTGTCTATGATCAACCTCTCACACGAGATTTTACAGGCCAATGTAGTAGTCTTTTAGAGATCCATTCCCTTGATTTGTCCAGGTGACTTTCCTTTTTCAGTCATATACCTAAATAATATCTCCTCTATCAAAGTAAGTTGTGGCAATGGCGTTCCACGCCCTTTTAGCCCTAGAAAATCTAATAAACTTTCCAATTAAAGATAGGGTTAGGGAATTTATAATCCAACCCTTAATAATTGCATTTTTTGTTATCCATTTATTGTATGTAGGGTCAATAGGAGTTGGTTGTTTGATTTCACTAGTAATTAATCTAAGTTTGTCTTTGCCAAAGATAAACATCTCTATTATTTGTGATCATAGTTTATAATTTTGGCCATTAAGTTTAACTCCATGGACGGCTACTGGCATGCCAGGGTTTTTGGTAGGGTTGATTTGAGTTTATATTCTTAAATATGTGGTTGTAATTTAGGTGTGATTTGGTAGATTTGATTCTGTTACATGTAGTTGTCTCTGGAAAAAAAAAGAAGTTAGGTTTGGATCAACTAAAAATGATTTCTGTATAATTTATATCTTATATTTTATTATATAGAACATATGTTTATAAATGTATAATGATAGTCCTATTAAGATGGACATTCTAAAGAGGGATTTTAGCAAATTTATTCATGATTTCTAGTTTTTCTAATTTGTAATTTTCTGATTGCTAATTTTATTCCTGTCAACAACTCTCTTTATCTCTCTTTCGTATCTTCTGTATATTGTATATATTGTATTATGGAATGTAACTCTGATGTAAATGATGTTTACTTTAGTTCCAACTATTTTTTGTTTTCTTTCTTGAGAATCACATGAATTAAACCACAGTTGGTGACTGTTTATTGATCATTTGATCTCATCATACCACTCCAAAAAAAAAAAATGTTTTGAATTGATTCAGATTGGATTGATCACAAGTTATAAACTAACTAATTTACTTTCGTGGGCCTAACATTACAAGATGTGCTTGTAGGGATTGATCACAAGTTATAAACTAACAAATTCACTTTCGTGGGCCTAACATTACAAGATGTGCTTTTATAAATAATTTAGGCAAGTATAGCCGAATAGGCATCCTTACGTAAAATGTGCTTGTAAATGCGTAGTATCAAGTACTGATAAAACATGCACAGATGTTTATCGGAAAGGGCGTGGAGGGGGTTGATTGCTGGGAAATAATTTCCTTTTTCTCATTTGTGTCAGATCTTTGAAATCTTTTTGCTCTGCTGGATTCGAAATGGCTTCTGGGAAATATCAAGAATCCTCATCCTCACGGTTTTCTCGTTGTAAATATCAAGTATTCTTGAGTTTTAGAGGTGAAGACACCCGCAAGAACTTTACTGATCACCTCTATACAGCTCTGGTTCAAGCAAGGATTCGCACATTTAGAGAAGATAATGAAATCCGGGGAGGAGAAAATATCGATTTGGAGCTCCAACAGGCAATACAACAATCAAAAATAGCGATAATCGTGTTCTCCAAAAACTATGCTTCATCAAGATGGTGCCTTGATGAACTTGTAATGATCATGGAGCGAGTGAGGACTGGTAGCTGCATAGTTTTTCCAGTATTCTATGATGTGGATCCATCCCAGGTCAGAAAGCAGACAGGGAGCTTTGCTGCAGCATTTGTGGAACATCAAAAGCATTTCAAGGAGGAGATGGACCGGGTGAATGGGTGGAGGATTGCTTTGAAGAATGTTGCAGATTTAGGAGGAATGGATTTAGGAGATGGGTAAGTTGTATCTCTTGATGAAACTACACATAGCATAACAATAGAATGCTGGTTGTGAACTCTTAATTTGTTCACTTTTTGGAGTTAAGCATTTAGAGGATGCCTGATAATACCACTCTCAATTTAAAGAAACTATACCACTCCCCCAACTCAAGAGAACATAGAAGAAAATAAAATAAAAATACTTTTTTCTCTCGTTTATTGCTCTTTTCCTTCTTAAACACTTGAAAAGGTAATGTTTTATATATACATTATTCCTTCTTCTTCTTCTTCTTTTCCATCCATGATTTGGTTTTAATAGATGGTGATAACGAAGCTATAAAATTAGCCATCAATCATTGACACGCAGCCTGGTTTAATTTCTTTTTTCCAAGATAATTATTTTATAGCCAAATGTTGTTTATTTTTATACTTTAAAGAGAGACTACTAATTGTCATATAATGTATTTTTCTTTCTGTTGTAGGTATGAGGCACAATTTGTCCAATCTATTGTGGAGAAGGTCTCAATGAAATTGGATCGAAAAATATTTCAGGTCCCCCTTCATTTCATTGGAAGAGATCTTCTAATAAATTGTATCAACTCATGGTTGCAAAATGGCTCTGATGGTGCTGCCATTGTTATACTCTATGGAATTGGTGGTGTTGGGAAGACAGCCATAGCAAAGAGTGTTTATAACCAAAACTTTTATAAATTTGCAGGCAAGAGCTTTCTATCAAATGTTAGAGAAAGGTCAAAAGAATCCAATGGTGTAGTTCGCCTACAGAGGCAACTTCTTTCTGATATCCTAAACAAGATTGTTGATGAGATACATGATGTTGATGAAGGGATTATAAAAATTGAAGATGCATTATGTTGCAGAAGAACTTTTATTACTCTCGATGATGTAGACAAAAGGGAGCAATTCAATGCAATAGTTGACATGCGAAACTGGCTTTGTCAAGGAAGTAAAATCATTGTAACAACTAGAAATAAGAGTTGGATTACAGCTGATGATGAGTTTGTCGAGTTCAAAGTTAAACCTCTAGATAACGAAAAATCACTTGAGCTTTTCAGTTGGCACACCTTTGGACAAGCTCACCCTGTTGAGGATTTTACAGATCTTTCTTGGAGAATAGTAAATCATTGCAATGGACTTCCATTAGCCCATCGTGTTATTGGTTCTTCATTATCTAGAAAAAGAAGACAAGTATGGGAAAGCATATTACAAGAAATGGAAGTGATTCCTAACTGTGAAGTTCAAAAGGTTCTTAGAATAAGTTATGACTCTCTCGATGATGATTATCAGAAGGACTTATTCCTTGATATTGCATGTTTCTTCAATGGCATGGATGAGGATTATGTATCTACGATACTAGACGGGCTTGGTGTAGGTGCAACGTATAGGGTTGACAATCTCATCGATAGATGTCTTTTGGAAAGAGACCAAAAGAAAAGGTTGTGTATGCATCAACTCATAAGAGACATGGGACGGCAAATTGCCCGCCAAGAATCACCTAAATGTCAAAGAATATGGCATCACACAGAAGCTTTTACAATATTGAAAGAAACAATTGTAAGTACCTTGTTTTGTAGGTATGCCTACATGATATTTAGGCATCTTAACATGTTGGTCATTCTTTTACTTTCATTTTTATTCTACTTTTAATATTTTTGAAGCAGGATGCTGAGAAATTGCGTGGCCTTACCCTAGATATGCATGCATTAATGAAAGATAATTGCACAGAAGTCGTTTGTACTGATTCAATGGTTCGCCACAAGTATAACTTGTTTCAACACTGTCCTCTTCCTCCATTCCTCCCTTCAGAATGGATTTCCGAATTTTTCTTTAGGGAACAAGTACAAGCTGGCCAAACAAGTTTATTTCCCATCCCCAGCACGGATGTTTTCAGAAAGATGCAAAATGTAAAATTCCTTCAACTAAATTACATGAAATTCTATGGAAGTTATGAACACTTCCCCAAGAACTTGATATGGTTATGTTGGCATGGATTCTCTTTGAGATCCATACCAAAGCACTTTTGCTTAGAGAAGCTTGTGGTTCTTGATCTATCTAAAAGCAGTCTAGTTGATGCTTGGAAAGGCAAACTGGTATGTATATCCTCTCTCTCTCCCTACATCTTTCTTTCCCATTTTCAATTGATAATAACTAAATTTAAGTGTTCTTGCAGTCTCTTCCAAAATTAAAAATTCTTGATCTCCGTTACTCGCGTGATCTCATCAGAACCCCAAATTTCTCAGGTCTCCCAGTCCTTGAAAAGCTAATACTTGAAGGGTGTGTCCATTTAGTTCAGATTCATGAATCTATTGGAGATTTACATTGTCTCGTGATCTTAAATCTGAAGAACTGTAAGAGTCTTTTAGAGCTACCGGAAGAAATAAGCAGTTTGAGTTCACTTCAATTGCTTCATTTAGATGGTTGCTCAAATCTTGATGGCTTGAATATGGGGTTAGATCATCATCAGGGACTTAGGTTGCTTCAAAGTGATGGAATTGTTGCAAGTACATCATACATTGAATCTCTTCTGTTGAAGCTGTTCGTTCCCTCTAGATTTTCAGCAAGGAAAAATTCGAGATTTACCTCCTTTCCATTGCCACCATCCTTGGTGTCTCTAAATTTAAGTGATACTCCACTTCGTTTTCTTCCAGAAAACATTAAGGATCTCAGTACACTCAGATTCCTGGTTTTAGAAAGATGCAATATGCTTCAGATACTCCCAGAGCTTCCATCCAACTTGGTTGTTTTAGATGTGTCCTATTGTTATTCACTGCAAGGACTTGTAAAACAATTCCTTTTTACCAGAGCACGTGATTGTGATCAATTAGTTCAATTCCAAGATTTGATTAAATTGGATTTAATCCAGAAGGCTGACACACACATGTTCAGAATAATGGAAATGGTCAGCATTGAAATGCAGCCAAGGCTTTTTAAGGTCCTCCCTCACCCGTTTTATTGTATTTCAACCCTACATTTTTCTACTTCTCCTTGTAGATATCTAGAAAGTTTTTGCGTTTGTTCTTTCTATAAATTTTGTTTTGATGGAACAGATACAGCTATATCTAGAAAGTTTTTGCGTTTGTTCTTGTTAGGATACTGGCATGCAAACCCGACAAGACAAAAGGTAAGGGACAAGATAAAATGAGAAATGACACACAAGAATTTACGTGGTTCACCCAATTTGGCTACGTCCACGGGCAAGTATAGAAGAATTTTACTAAGTAATGTGGGAATACAACTTCTCTCTAATAATAGGAGAACAACAAAAATCTCTCTATTATTAGGAGAAAACACCCCACTTACTATTTCACAAATACCTCACAATTTTGTGGGATTATTCTCTCCTCACCCTCTCTTCTTTCTATCTTGTGGTGTGTCTATTATGCTTGGATGCATTGCCTATTTATAGGCAAACATCCATGCAAAAGACAAGGGCAAGGTAGGTGGCACCAAATTTATGCCTAACATTGTTAACAAATTTATGCCTAACATTGTTGACAAATTTGTGCCTAACATTGTTGACAAACATTGTTGATTTTGTCAACAATGTTAGGGTGATTTCACAGTTCTTTCTGTAAATTTTGTTTTGATGGAACAGATACAGCTTCGGAACAACATATTCCACGTTCTCATTTACAATGAAGGAAATGAGATGTTGAGGTTTCATGAGGAAGGAGAGGAGGGGCTAATCCAGAATGAGTTTGGAGAGCACTTGTCATTCGAAGTATCCACTCCTGCTGCGCACCGGATATGTGGCTTTAATATATTCACATGGTTTTCTTCCACGTCAGAATTAAATATCGTAACTGATCCTTTTAGTCTTGTCATAAAAAACAATACCAAGGGCAGAAGCGTGGTTTTTGACTGCTATGGTTTTCTCCTAGATTTATGGGTTGAAAAAGGATGGCTATGGATAAGCCACTGTAAATGCGGGGTCGATGATCTTGGGTTTGATGATGGTGATGAATTCAGTGTTTCAGTGTTGATGGATGATCCACGTGTTCAAATAAAGAGGATTGGTGTACGAATATTGCATGAGGAGGGAGGATCCAAGAATGATTATAATAATATCCAATCAAACAATGAAGCTACCACATCCCATAGCAGCAGTTGCAGCTGCTCATCGGACAGTAAGGTTATCACAGCAAACAGTAGGAGCTCCTTTTGGGACAATCGAACTCTCGGTGATGGATATGCAGCAAAAGCAGGAATGGCTTCTCAACTTTTTAGACATTATTTTTGCTTTACACGTTGTAATTATGATTTATTAAACGTATATGCGTGTTTTTTTGAAAAGAAATAAATGGGAGAGGGAAGAGGGTAATGATAGGGTTGAATTGAACAATTAGAGATTTGGTATTATTATATATCTTCAAGCTTTTTTAAGCAATAAGAGTTTTTGAGATTTTAATTTCTCTTTTCTTTATCTCTAGTAGTGAGACTGTCTTTGCATCATTTTTTTGCATTTAAGCACGCCAATTTGGTTCTTCACTAAGCTTTTGACTCGGTGGTCAGCTCGATTCTTGACTTGGTCTACCGAATTGCTAAGAGGATTACCAGGTTGAGGAAGAGGAGGATAGGCTGCGAGTTGGGATTGTCCAGGTAGCGGGAGACGAAGAGCCCAGATTATTCAAAAATCATTTTTTATGGCCATTAGGTCAATATTGAAATCCCTTTACCCGTATTGTTTTTATTTATATTTAATTAAATCAAATAAAATATTATAAAATAAGTATTTCATGTTTATATTTAAATAAATAATTAAATTAAATTAAAAGAATAAAATATCTTTTAAAAAAACTAAGTTTAAAAAAGAACGACAAATAAAAAGCCCTGAAATAACCCGGGTTATTTTTTAAATCCTATAAGAAACAAATAAATAAATAATAAATCTCAATCTTCAATTAAATAAATATTGAATAATGAAATTGAAAAAAAATGAGTTTACAAAAAAAAAAAAACAAACGTAGACGAACCTTCTAAACCTGAGTTAATCTCCCAAAATCACAACCCGTGAAATTCTAGACCTAACTCAATTAAGAAATCCAATTTCCAACCAATTTAGTGCTGAGAAATGAAACTAGAAAAAAATATCAATTAAAAAAATTAGCCTAAGCAAAAAAAAAAAATAACAATCACAAGAATGAGAATCAAATTTGATAGGAAAAAAAAAACTAAAGGATAAAATCATAAAAATATTCAATCACAAAAATTATCTCAAACAAAACGAATAGTAATTATAAGAATAGAGACCACATATGACAAATAAAAAATAAATAAAAGAGGATGAAATTAAAAAAAACTAATTTTATAAATCATTTCAAATAAAATAAATAGTAATCAAAAGATCATGAACCAAATATAAAAGAAAAACAAAATGAAGGGTTGCTTTGAAACTTGGCAAGGTTAGTTGCAAAAATCAAGGACAATAGAGAGAGAATGCTTGTCGATTCTAAACTAAAGGTTAGTAATCCACAAACACGATAAAGGAGTCACCAAGACGATTCGAACACCACTTTGAACGCACCATTTGTCTACCCCCTCCACACAATGCTTAAAGGGCACGAGAGCAACCCATGAGCTGTCACTTGCATTGCATGTCATAATATCTTTTTTTTAAATAATATTATACTTCTAAAATTACTAAAGCACTTTTATATCAACCTGATTATATATATGTATATATAATGACAATACTAAAATGTCATTGACTACTAGTGAAAAAAATCTTACTTTTTAGAAGTAGCTTAGTCATTTTACTATGTATAAAAATTAAAAATACAAAAACACCCCTAGGCATAAATTAAAAATTTTTACTTTAAAGGTAATATAGTTATTTGACTATAAATCAAAAATGCAAAAAAATCGATTTATCCCCCTATTAATATGGTAATGATTAATGAACTCTTGTGAAAATACCATATTACACCTTTTAAAAAGATCACATTACTCCTGAATAGTTAGTTATTTTGTTTGGTTTCTTTTTACTTTAGATTGTTATAGTAGTTTTTCCATGCTTTTTATAGTTTTTTTTATAATTATAATTGTCCAATAAAATCTATTATTTCAAATATTCTCTTAACATGGATAATATTAAAAGCGTAACAAATTTTATAGTTGAAAACCTTAAAATTCAATAATATAATAACTTTAAAAAAATTCAACATACATAATTTTTATTCAATAAATTCTTATCATAAAAAATAAAAACCAATGCATGCATGTTCAAGCACTCATTTTAAATAATATAATGATAGCTTACGTGGATTATAAAAAGATATTATGTGATTATAAATAGAAATGATGGGAAATATTGAATTATTATTTTTAGGTTTTGAAGTTCTTAGAAATATTAAGGTTATGAAAATACTTGAATAATGACTTTCATTGTCATCTTTTTCCATTCTTCATAGCATATTAAAATTAAAAATCAAACAAACAAACGGATTAAGGTGATGAATTTGGTATGCATCTAAATGTAGTACATTGGACATTGTGTACAAAAATAGTATAATGACTATTTTGTACTTCCAAAAAAATTTCCAAAAAAATTTAGTTGCTTAGCTTTTGGGGTAGTATTGTCACTACTAGAAAATTGATAAATACAAATGGAAATACTAATGAAAATATTCTCTATGTATATACCGAGAGAATTATAGTAGGAAAAAATTAAAATAAAGTCAAAAAATATGATGATTTGTCATTTATATTGACGAAATTTATTTCATCAGTAAAATCATCGGTAAACTATTAACATTGTTCATCATGTCAATTAAAAAAAGAATCACCAATGAAAAGTTCTATCACTATTTTTTAGAAAACTCTAAAACTGTTCACTTTCGAATTGCATGGTTAATAATTATTTTTTATAGACAAAATCACTAATGGATTGAAAAGTCGTCAGTGTTAATTGACAGGTTTTGAAAAATTTTGATTAAATTGAATTTTTAAATTAAATTTTCCAGACGAAATCACCAACGGATTGAAAAGTTGTCGGTGATATTTGGTTGTTTTTGAAAAATATTACAGACAGAATCATTGATGAAATAATTAAAAATATTAATATTTAATTATTCTCAATAGAACGCCCCAATAAAAAACTTAGAATCTCTAATTTCACAAAAGATAAACCTCCTTTCTTCTTCATCATCTTCTTCCCTGTATGTAAAAACATGAACATCCCTTCTTCTCTCCTTAACTCCTTCTCTTCTCCTTCATGCTCAAATATACCTTCTTCTCATTTTTTTTTATCTTCTCAGTTTTTTTTTTAATTAATATACTTTACAATATTTTTTCTCTTCTCAGCTTCATTTGCAACTACATTAAAGTAAGATTTTTCTCTTTTTTCATGTTTTTTTCATTATATTTGTTTTTTATTTTATTTTCAAATTTTTTTTTTGTTCTTAATAATTATATGAATGTTGTTGTAGAATTTTTTTCATATAAGATGAATTTTTAGTTAATTTATTTTTAGCAATCGCAACTTGATTTTTTTCATATGAATTAGTTAAATTCATTTTTTTGTGTTATTTATTTGTTGCAAATTTGTTTGAGTTGATTTTCTTCTCTCTTTTTTTTCCAAGCAACTCCGTTTTGAGTATTATAGAATATTGATTTATATTAATTTAATTATTTTATAGCTTTGTAAAATGGATTTGTTTTTAAAATATTTTTAAATAATTACCAACGAAATTACATACGATATTTTTCTAAGAGCAATACTGATGGAATGAAGCGGGTAATTTTATTTTTTGTGCTTTTTCCATCATTAAATCCATTAGTAATAATATTTTTTTTATTACTAACAGACTTATTAACGAACAAAAAACTACCAGTGAAAGATTTACTAATAGAGTATTTTCATTTGTGATTCCATCAATAAATTAATTACCAAGAGAATAATAGTACAAATATTGACAGAAAATTCCATGATTGTTGCAGTATGTAATTGCACCAAGAACCAATCAGTCATTATAATATTTATTGAGGTCAAATAAATCTGTTTACTTTTTAATTACATAGTGTAATGGCTAAAATACCCTTGAAATCAAAATAAATCTACCTTTGATAGAGGGGCGATTCATCCTTCTATTTAAAATGCAGTGTTAATTCACTTGATTTTTTCTTTAATTAGAAATTTTTTAACTTAGGTCTAATGACTTATTTGTCTTTTTAATTTGGTCGTTTTGTAACTGTGGGATCAATATAGGGACAAATCTATATTTTAAAAAGAATAATTGATATTTTAAAAATAAATGCACAATGAATTTACTTGGTTAACCCTATAATCATAAATTTTTAAACTTAGGTCAAGGAGCTTTTTTTTTTTTCATTGTGGTATTTTCATAATTATGGGGTCAGATAGAGGCAATTTCATGTTTTAAAAGTAAAAATTAATTTTTTTGAAAGAAAAGTTGTTGACGAATGGAAACCGCTTCGCGCGCACCAACATTAGGAGGTGGAAATTATGCAATCACAGCAATGTTTGAAAGCTCACAGCATTCATGTCTAGATGAGGTGGCACTTGAAGCAATTTGGCTCCAATAACTTTTTCTTTCATTCTTCTCTTTTTCGCTTTCTTCGGCTCGAAAAATGCATTGCCCAATCAAAAAATTCATGTTGTCCTCTAATTTGCTCTCTTCGTCTCGAAAATGTACTGCCCAATCAAAAAATTCATGTTGTCCTCTAATTTTTTTAAAAAAATATCTACTTCAATCCTCTTTATATTTGTTATATGATTTTCATCTTGATTCCTTTTATAAACTTTAAATTTGTTTTTGAGCTCCCCCTATATTAAAATGTTATTTTTCCTTATATTTTATTTTGGTTTCAGATTTAATCTTTTTTTTTATTTTTTTTGTAAATTATTTTGATATTTTTAATTTCATCCTTAAATTAACAAATATTATTTTTCCACTTTTTTTTTTTGTTTAGTATTTGGTCCTTATTCTCTCTTCTTCTTTTTGTCTTTCTAGTTTTAGGCTTTTTGTCAAATTGATTTTTTTTTTTCATTGTCATCCTATAACATTGAAATGTTATTTTTTCTCTTATTTTGTTTTGATTTTAGATTTGATTTTCTCTTTTAATTTTGATTTTTTTTTTTGTAAAATGTTTGATTTTTTTTATTTCACCTTTAACTCAATGTTATTTCCCTTTTTATTTTTTGTTTAACATTTGGTCCTTGTTCTTTTATATCACTATTTTTTCGGTTTTTTGTCAAAAAATTTTAATTTAATTATTTAATATTAAGTTAGTTAGGAATTAAGAGTTGTGGTTTTCTCCAATTGGGTTACATCAAACTCATGAATGAGGTAATAAATTTGAAAAGTTAACCCGGGTAATATTGTTTTTTTATCTTTTTTAAAATTAATTTTTTTTTGATATTGTTTTTTTATTCTTTTTTAAAATTATTTTTTTTAAATTTTTTTCAACACTTTACATTCTATTTTTTTTTCCGGTTTCTTTAAAACTTATCACAACCTCATGCATGGGTTGCGTGTCGGCAAATGCACTCGGGTTTACTTGGATCATTTCTTCTCCTTTTACTTTTTATTTTCTTTGTGATGCTCTTGGTTAGAATGAAATATATCTTTGTTGATTTTTTTCTTTTCAATAATTTTTTTTATCATGATCACTCTTTTTTTTTCTTAGTTTGATACATCTTATGTCTTTATACAAGACAAACTTATTTGACCCAAATTGCAATTTTTTCTTGCTTTTTTAAAATACAATTACAGTCTTTTGACGTTCTTTTTTAAAGCTTTTTGTTTTTCAGCTCGCAACGTAGAGTGGCTCATGGGACTAGCAGTTGCTAATGTTAGAAGCGACACCACACAGCAACAATGAATGTTGTTAGGATTACCTGTTAGCACCATTGTTAGGATCACATATATTAGCAATGTCTTTAAAAAATTTATCTGTTATTTTTTTCAATTATTTTCATCATTAACAAATGACATCTATGAAAATGAATAAATTTCCTCCAACCTAAAAAGGAGAAAATTTTCGTCCGTTATTGAAAACCAAGCCGCCATTCTTGCGATTTATGTGAAGCAAAATGAGAATGACTAAGTGGAGTTATCCCACTACATTGCAATACAGTTTGAATTATGACGAGAAAGAAAACCTGTAAGCTATACAAGAAACTATTCAAAGTTCCACTTCTCACACAGTACAGAGAACTTGCTGCTTTTCTTAGCCTCCAGAAGAATTCTTCTGCCAGCTAGCTTAGACCGAGCTGATATGATAATCTGCTTCACAATTTCGTTCTACGAAAACATCAATGACTGCTGTTCTTTATCACTTGTTTGTTTCAGTGCATCTGTGCTCCTATATACTGTTCGGTTGGTTGCCATTTCATGTAAGGCACCAATCTAATGAAAAATGGTAGACTAGGAAATACAAAAGGGAGGACCTATTGATATATGCTTTGGTTTGAGCATCCTGCATTGTTTAATTGGAGGTGAAAGCCCTTAAAAGCTTGGAGTTCTACATATGCTACTATGGCTGGAGAGACTATAAACTGATACAAAATACCTGCAAAACCAATGATGTATAAAACACTTTCTACTTCATTGTTGGTTCCCTACTGGTCTCGTCTTCTTCAGGTATCCAACTTGTTTCTAAAATTCTAGATGCTTTAAAGGCTCTTAAGTTAGGCTTTGGCAATTGCAATTATCGTATTTCAGTGTCTTCGACGCCTTTATGAAGATGAAGACTAGGACAAAATGCAGGGATATAATGGGCTCATTTGTTGCCATATGCCCAGGATTGTTAGCAAAGTAGAGACAAACATGTCTATTTTCATTATATATAAGTAAAAATAATTAATTTTTAACTTAATAAATGATAAAGATTTAATTTAAGATATAAATTATGGTATAATTTATAATTTTTGCTCCCAGCTGAATATGTCTATATATATTCAATGAAGAGCTGCATATGGAGATTATAAAGAGAAGAAGATAAAGAGAGCTTGAGTGAAAGTGAGTTAAGTAGAGAAGAATTTTTTTTTCTTTTTATTTGTATTGTTTCTTTTATAAATTAATACAAATTAAAAACTCCGTGAAGTAGACAAGAAGTTGCTGAAGAATATAAATTTATATGTGTTTGATTTTTGGAATGACCTCACAAGTTCTGCGCTGGAAAATACTAGCCTCGATATTCTCAGTAATTGCATCTGTCTACGGTACATTTTTAGACCTAATCCTGGACTGGGGACTGCAATCTCTGTCTAGGAACTGGTTATTAAGATGCAAACTCCTTATCCCTCACACAAGTGTATAATTCAGAGAAATAGTGAGTAAGAACAATACATGATAAAATCAAACAGAGACTGTGGATCTTATTGTCTTAATGAAATGAAATATGAAGAACAACTGTATACAGATCATAGAAATGTAAACCAGGTTTACAAATTATATGCATCAGCTCCAGATTCAGTCCTGACCAATTCTTATGATGTTGGTGAAGAATGCAAGTCCCGAATTTATTGTTGACTTGCAGACTGTCTTGAATTTCTAACTGCCTTCCCTGCACGGGCAATCCTTTATTTCAATTGTAGCTAGCCTCGAGATTATTCGCCGCGGAATATGGAATTTTTTCAGGTACTGCTGGTTTTATATAAATGCGCATAGAATTCTCAAATTCCTAATGAATTGAGTTTTCTGGTTGATATAAAGAACAACATTGCCGATAGCTAATTTGGTTCACACTCTGTTTCATTAACTAGGTTGGAGTATGAACATTTGAATAACGTTGGCTAGTATCGCGCATTCAAGTCTGTACCTCTACCTTTTGTCTACAATGCGGGCAATGACAAACATGAGTTGATTATTGCATCCGAGCAAAACCAATAGACATGATCATGAAGTTAGTTAAACCAACAGCAAAGAAAGAAATGCAACATTGATATTCATCAGGAGGACATCAACTGTTTTCTCACTCTTTTTTTTTTGTTCATGCATTTAGAGAACATGTCCAAATTAAACTCAAAAGATTTTGTCTGGGATTTATTTTTTTTTCTAGTTGTTTTGGTCTTCCTTTTCCTTTCTGGCCAAGGTCAGTTTAGCTACTATTTAAAGCATTAACCTTTAGAATTTAAACAATCTGAGTTTTCTCTATATTTTAGGGCTATAATTTAAGTTTGAGAAACTCTTATTTCCTATCGTTCATTATATATATGCTGTGTCATTCAGGGATAGGGAGCGGCTAATTACCTTATATTTGTAAAATTCTTTGGTGTGGATGTCATTAGGTTGTTATTGAAGTTTTATGGAAGAATTTCCAATCCAGAACTCCAACTATTTCTTAAGGGCAAATGATAATTGGAAGTTGGAATAACACGATTTAAATAATGGCTAATTTGATTCTGTCCATAAAACTTGACAAGAAAAATTGGAGACATCAAACTCAGGAAGCAGTAATGACAACGATTCCTGAGGCTTGCAGCAGAAACATGCCAGACTCAACAATTTTGGCCCTGGAAATGCAATGCCCTGTTAACTACTTTTTTTTTATTCAAAGATTGAAACTAATCTCAAGGATTAAATTCTAAAAGTTTCTACCTTTGTTTCCTCAAATCAACCGGATTTCTGCTGCTATCCCCATGTATAAGGATTTAATTGGAAAACTCCCACATGGTCTTCGTTAAGCAATCGGATTCAGGATCAAACTAGGATTGACCCTTCATGCCTATAAAAAGAAACGTTTCCATCACAAGACCCCACATCCCAAAAGAAATTAAACCTACATTTTCAGTTTAGTCTTCTGTCTTGCCTTTTTTGTAGTTCTTTAGATTAAACCCTAGTTGATAAGACCAGTTATCAATGGAGAAACAGTTTCTGTCGCTGTTTGAGTCAGCAAAGAAATCTGCAGCCCTTGTGGCCACTTCTGCTTCAATATTTCCTGAAGTTTATCAATGCCTAGATGCTTTGGACCAGCTTAAGAGGTTCCCCGTAACATCATCCAGGGTTCTTGTCTCCACTCCTGTTGCAAAAGAAGTTCAATATCTCACAAAACACCGTGTAAAGATGATCAGAACTGCTGCTTCTTGCGTGCTGGATGCTTGGTGTAGGAATCTGTACGAAAGAAACCCTGCCATTGATGGTAAAACTCAGCCAACAAAATCTACAAGTGGGTCAAGAACGGGGACTCTTATTGTCAAGATACACGGAAGAGTAATAGGAAGGGTTAAAGTTAACATGCCTATTCAGACAGAGAAGAAGATGAAAGAAGAGAAAGAAAATGGTTTCAGTTGTTTCAAGAAACCACCAAAAGATCCTGCCATGCGCTGCCCAAAGCCAAGGAAAGTACAAAGTATCAGGCGCTGTTTCAAGAAACCATCTACCAAGCGCGTCACACAGCAAGAGAATGTGAAAGATTTCTGTAGTTTCAAGAAACCATCAGAAGAACCTGTCAAGTGCAGTGATGGCTTGCGTAGCAAGGTCAGGCACATTCTTGTGGAGTCATTGTGCAGAGTTGCAAAGGAGGTTAAAGAGGATTTGATGGAAGCAGTAAGATTGCGTGACCCAATTATTGTTGCTGCTGATGTTTGAAAGGATGGGGCTTTTCAGTGGCACCAAACAATTGAGGTACAGGTCAATATTGTTCAATATGAAGGATCCAAAGAATCCAGATTTGAGAAGGAAAGTTCTTCTTGGACAGATTAAGCCAGAGAAACTCGTGACTATGACAGCAGAAGAGATGGCAAGCAATCAAAGGCAATTCGAGAATGATCAAATCAGGAAGAAATCTTTGTGGAAGGAGATGAATGCAGAACAACAGCACAAATCAGTGGATCCAATGGAATATTGAGGCTTTAATTTGTTGCTTGTCATCAACATTGATACAAGATTTAATTCTTTTGTACAGACAATTCAATCCTAGTTCATGTTAGTTATGCTCTAGCTGCTGATGTAACTGAATCTCAGTGATTTTTTTTTGGGTAAATCATTTTTTCATTCATCAATATAGTTCAATTACATAACTTTGTCAGTTTAAACGAGCTTAATTTAACTTGTGGGGTATTGATTCTTTTCATTTCTCACATTGTTGACAAGCCAGGTTATTTTTGAACAAGTCTGTAACCGGGCGCTCTTTTGGCTAAGGGATCGTATTTTTATCCTCCAGATATAAAAGTTAGTCCAACTTGGTAACGCTGCCTAGACATTTCACCTTCTAGTCCCTTGATTGCCTTTCATGAAATGGCATATAAAAAAAACATATATCCCAGTCAAAAACCATTTGAAGGTATTATATGGATTGAGAATCGGATTATCGACCATATATAAGAACAGTACAGTTATGGCAAGGAAATGTTAAGGATGATAAGTAAGTTTTTGAGAGTACATGAGGTTAGAGTGGCTACTGATACTGTTATTCTCCTATGTACAAAACTGGGTGCTGAAGTAGGGTAAGTTTACAGTAAACCCAACTTCTTGCCATCCTCAAGTTGTAACCAGGTGAGGACCGATGCTAGGAAGCACGCACGAATAAGTTACATATTTTATGCTGTCTACGAGCACGACTACAAAAATCCGAGAAAGTGACTTTGGGGTGATTACGCCATCAACATCACTGTCGCCAGCCTCTCTAGGATCAAGAAGGACAGAGACAACCATTGGAGAAACCGATCTATTACCCTGAAAGCTCTCCTTATGAGTGTTCCTTCCCGCGTGTTCTCCAGTGATGTTGAGATCCGATCCCGCGAGAGGAATTGGAAGGCCACGGAGGATCCTTCTATTCCTCCCCTTGTTGAGGCGAGTAGAATTGTTCTTCTGGTGCTCTGCTGTCACATTAGCAACTGAGGAAGCAGGAACTATGGCTCCTGGTGTTGGTGAGACATCAAACTGGAACACTTCAGTGCACATACCCGAACTCAACAAAGGCCCTGGGAAGAAAATTAAGCAATCACGCGCTGTTAACAAGTAGCAGACAAACAAAAAATGGAGTAACGAACTCCAGTTTCTTTAGTCCTGCAAGGGTGCAAATAAATAATGTCCAGAGAATTGTCAAAAAGGAAATAAACAATCTTAAATCAATAAGCTGTGATTTAAAGGCAGAGCAAAGGTGCAGTAACTAAACACTCAAGTCCAACAATCCAAATTTCAGTCAATCAGTCAACGGAATTGCAAATACATTTCCTTTAGAGCTCCGA
This sequence comes from Populus euphratica, assembly GCF_000495115.2. Classification (NCBI taxonomy): domain Eukaryota; kingdom Viridiplantae; phylum Streptophyta; class Magnoliopsida; order Malpighiales; family Salicaceae; genus Populus; species Populus euphratica. The sequence goes on from NW_011499944.1 coordinate 598,242, forward strand.
AGTTTCCAGGATTCCCATGCAGCCGTTCTCACATTCTTTGTGTTCTATTCAACTCATCATCTGCCATTACTACAGCCGAACCTCTAATAACGTCCTTTTTTCATTTTTTGACTTCTTTTTGATGAGTGAGAATCTATTGGTATCTTCGAACTTAAGAGGCTGTAAAAGCATAAATGATTTTGAATGTCCATAAACCACCAAAATTAGGTTTGATCCATTGTTTGGCGCATGGTAAACAATACTAAGTGAACAATGACAAGAAACATACATTAACCAGAAAGCCACTGACGAAAACAAAATTTTAAATTTCAATGGACAGTTTATATTAAAAATGTAAAAAATAGCAATTTTACTGGCAGCCTATATGCATGCATGAAGGGAATATAACGAGTGCCAGGCATAATAATTACCTGCAAGGCCTTCACGGAACCACTGCTGCAGTTTGCCTTTAGCGGCAGATGACTTCACATTGTCCTTTGAAGTGTCAGCAGATCCAGAAGCAAGGGCCTTCTGTCGCTCAGCATGAGTTCGGTACACATGAGAATGCCTCCCTCTATTGTTACCAACATCAGGAATAGCCAGTGCAGTCTGCTTCGTGATATTCACTTCAGGACTTTCATGAGAGGCCATAGCTCTCTCGCTTGCCAGAATAGAATGAATTATCAAGTTTCCATCTATCTTCACAAGCTTATCGTTTCTTGGCACATATAAAGATGCAACGAGCTGTTCACTAGCATTACCAAACTGACCAAATTCATCCGATCCAGGTAAATGCTCAGCAGCCCCTTTATTTGCAGAATCATGCTCTGGACACCCTGTACGACCTCTCACACAATGTATTTTATCATTAGACAACCCAACACCGACATTTTCATGCGACCCATTTGAGTGCCCATCAACAATCAAAACCCTTCCCTTATGCTGATCCAAAAACCTCTCACTACCAAAACCAAACCCACTAATTCCACTCTCCCTAACTCCTCCAAACTTAACATCTACCATAGGAACCAACCCACCAAACAACAAAATAAAAAATAGCAAACCAACCAAACTAACACCAGCAACCTTCTTAGTTTTACCCTCGCCTTTCTTACTCTCAACCTTCTTAGTCTTTGCCATAGGAACAGCTTGTTGCGGTTTCAACCTAGGAATCGGAACCAATGGCACTTGAGACCCTTGAGGCTTAACAACATAAGGCGCACACGGCACCCATGGATAAGGCGCCATGGGTGCGTACATTGGTGGCGGGCACGCACTGTTCCCATTCAATTGTTGACGCAAAGTAGCATTTTCAGCCATAAAATAGGAAACTTTACCATTCAAATCAGCTATAGTCGAATGCATTGCTCTCACCTTATCTTCTAATTCCTCAACATAATGCTTCTTCCTTTGCCTAGACAAATGCGCACTCTCCCGATTCCTCACCAACCTCGCCCTCCTCTTCTCCTCTTCTTCACTCGAAACCACACCCCCACTAACATTAACACTCACATCTTCACCCTCAGCTTTCCGGGACTTCAAGTTCCGCATAACGTCTCCATTTTCTCCATCGCCCATTTCTTTTTTCCTCTTAGTCAACGCAATCTTATCATTTTTCAAGTTTCTCGCACTTTCAGTTTCAGTTTTCACAACTTTCTGATCAACAACATAATTACAGGGATTGCCATTCGTACCTGATTCCGGCGAACCCGCATTCAACACACCCGACCCAGAATTCCCAGACCCGTGAGACGAATCAGGACCCAAATCAGAGCTTCGACTATCAGACCCACCCGAATCACAACTCCCAGCCTCCGAAGGCGAAGGATTAAGATACTTATCAACCTCCAACCCGCCCTGATCACCACATATCCCAGACTCCGGCGACTCCAAATTCACGGGATTAGAATCACAAACCCCTAAACAACCTTCAAGAGAGCCGGTTTCAAAACCCGGGTTATCTGATCGACCCTTGTCCGGGCTGACCGCATTGTTGTCAGGGATAAGGAACTGCTCGTTCTCGGAAGGGAAGTAAAGGTCAGTGAGATCATCAAAGGTGATGTCAAAATCAGACATATTCTCGAAATCAGAGGACAGATCTGGAACATTTAAGTTGTCGTTTTGGTCAGAATTTTGATTGAAAAAGAGAGGATCGAGAGGAGGAATTGGGAGTTGGGAATTGAATTCCTCCTCCATCTTCTACGTCGCAGGAATTTGATTCTGCTGTGGCGGATTTTACTGAATAACAATAAGAGAACAGGGGTTGGGTTTGGGGTTTTTATCGAAGAGGAAGAGGAGTATCTGTGGGATTTAATTCGGTAGGTTTTGAACGGGGCAAAGACTCGGATTTTGTTTCCACGTTTGGATAAGGAAAGTGGGGCACACGCTCCTTTTGTAGATTTTGGAAATCTAGGATTATTTTTTTATAGCTCATGTCTTCATTTGGTCCTTTTATTTTTATATTTAGTTAATGTTAGTTTTATTATTATGATGGTTTTATTTGTTATTTTTTATAAAAATAAAACAAAGCTAGTATTTGTTTTTTAATGGGATTTATAAAAAAAATTAATATTTTCCAAAATAAATTATTACTTTTTTCTCAACTTAAATAAAAATAAGTTTAATTGATTAAATTGTCGTAATGATAAAACTAAAATTTACTAGTTATACAAAATAAGGGACGAAATGCATTTTAAATAAAGAAGAAAAAACAAGAAATAGGTTGAAGCATGAGTGAGAAAGAGACAAAAAAAAGAAGAAGGAAAGAATAAAAGAATAAATAAATGAAACATTAAAAGATAATATTCACACAAATTTCAACGACATGAATTTACAAACATCAAGTTACTTTTGTTAGAATAACATGATAATTGTTTTAAAAATGCAGTCATTTAAATGTGGATGATTTATCCTTAATCCAAATAAATTTAGATTTCATGTATGATAGATATTATGATGTATAGTGTTATTTATAATTGTTTTTCAATTAAAAATATATTAAAATAATATTTTTTTTAATTTTTTATATTAAAACATTTAAAAAGTATAAATTTATTGCTTTTTAGATATCAAAATATTTAAAAAGTATAAATTTATTGCTTTTTAAAATAAAAAATAATTTATAAAACAAGTTATAGCGTAAAAATAATCACTTAATTAGTCTTTAATGATAAAAATTAATTAAAAAATATCATAATTAAAAAAAAGATTTAAAAATGATTTGACGGAGAAAAGTAAAAGGACATGATAAGAGTCAATTTACATTAGCATTAAATCCAAAAGATATACATCAAATCAATGTTATATATTCCTTTTTAAATCCCAATTGGAGCTCAAATGTCATATATACTATTCAAAAGAATTAAAGCTATATCAATTACAACACAAAATATCATTTCAAGAATATAAAAAACCATTATATGTTATTCTAGTTTGATTCGATAAATTGTTTTGAACATATCATGTATGTTTTAGAAAGGATGATTATGCTTTTGATGCATTGTGTCATTTGAAGGGAGAGCATAAATTGCATCAATAATTAATATTTTAAAAACTTGTTGAAAGTTACAAAAATATGCTAGAAAAGTGCTTGCCAATTCTATGTTTAAAGTGGCATGATCCTAACCTTGTATAATTGTATTCTAGTTGAAATAGGAAGACTTCCATAATTGTCATTAAAAAGGTTCTCTAATAACCAAATATATATAAAAAATATCTTGTATAATTATATTATTTTTTGTTTAGTTTGGTTTTTATAAAAAAAACCAAAACCAGTTCAAATTAACCAATTTCAGTTAGATTTGGTTTTTTAGAACAAAACCAAGTTGACTAGATTTTTTCTGTTTGATTTGATTTTTCAATTTGGCTCGGTTTTATTTTAGTTTTTTTTCCTGTTTGGATAGATTTTTTCGGTTTGGCTTGATTTTTTCGGTTGGCTCAGTGTTTTCTAGTTTTTCTTTTGTTTGGGTTCGATTCGGTTTGGTTTTTTCAATTCCAAACTTATAAAAAACTGAACTAGTTAGTTTTTTTAAAATTTTAATTGGTTTTTTTCACGGTTTAATTTTTTGAATTATTTTTTTATTTTCTTGATTTTTTCGCACAGTTTAATTTTTTAAATTATTTTTTTATTTTCTTGATTTTTTCGTTTATCCTAGTTATACTTGTTCAGTTTGGTGGGTTGATTTGAAAAAACTTGTAACTTGAAATAAACACGAGTTAAATTTAAATTGAATTAAAGTTTATCCTAGTTATACTTGTTCAGTTTGGTGGGTTGATTTGAAAAAACTTGAAACACGAGTTAAATTTAAATTGAATTAAAAAATATTGATTTTATAAAATTTAAATAACTTAAGTGATTTTTTAATAAAACCTGCTCAAATACAATTAAAACTTATTTAGAATTATATATATATATATATATATCGACTAAATCTTATCAAAAAAAATTTAGTCGTCTCTTTTTTCTAGATTAGTTCTAGGCTGACAGCCATGGTATTTTCTTCTCAAATTTTTGTAGCCAAGTTTAAATAGAGAAAAACTAAAACATACAAGAATGACATATATTTTATTGTTTGAAAATTAATCCTCTAGAGGAGAGATATGCATCACAATCTTGCTAGGCCAAGGGCAACATTGGAGCTATTAGGAGTAAGGGTACCAAATCAAAACTTTATTATGGATAAGTCGAGTCCCCTGTTCGAAGTTTGCCCTAAATAACTCTAATCCGTCTTTTGCAAAAGAGTGATTACACGCGCCATCGAACCTACTAACACGTACCTGCTTCTGTTAGAAAAGTCAGGGTCATCGAGAGGCTTAACATGATAAAACCCGCTGAGAGCGCGTGCCCATACACGTGGTAGTAGATAAAGGAAAACTTGTGGAAGTGGGGCCCTGTTGAAGGATACTGGTGGATAGATTTCATTCGTGCAGTGTACAGACGAGGAGAAAGAGAGGCACGCGTGGGGTTTGTTTGACACGTTTAGAACGGGGGATTCCTAGAAATTGCTCCGTCAGCGTCTGGAAACCTCTTTCTTTGTCATCATGGCGGACCACTTCCTTCTGCTTTCTTTTCTGCCTCCGACCTGTCGTTGAGTCCCGTTTCCGTCACGTCAAACTTTACACGTTTTTCATTTTCTTTTGTAATATTTAAGATCTCCTAAAAGCCAATCATTGTTGTGAGACCCACACGAATATTGATTAAAAAAAATAAATAAATAAGTCATTTAGTTATTTAACCAACTTTTAAGTCATTGTGAAAGTTATTTTTATTAAAATAAAAATATTTTTTTAATTCATATACTAGAATGAAGTTTGATGTAAATTAAATAATTTAGTGAAAATAATGTTTTATTTGATTTAATTAAAAATCAAATTTTAAATTATAATTTGAATTAACCCGGTATATTAAATTAAATTTCATAATTATCAATACAGTTAAATTATATATTTTATTTAATTCTCTAATTTGAATGCAAGATGGGAATTAGAAAGATAAATATATTCATTATCTTAATTATTTTTTGTTTTTTGTTTTTTGTTTTAAGTCTTGAGGATAAAGTTTAGTGGTTTTATTCTACAACGGGAACTTGCTAAGATACTGAGCAATGTGAATAATTTAAAGGTTGGTATGATGGCTAATGGGTATACTTCTTTATTAATCATGATAATTCAAATCATAGAACAAGTTAAAACAAAAATCTCATAAATAAATGATATAGTCAAGATGTTGATTGAAAAATTATTTTTGGCTGAAACTAAAAAAAATAAATCTTAATCTCAGTGGGTAAAAAAGTTGGTTTAAGGATATTGCTAGCTATAAACAAAATTAAACAAAACAAAGTCACCTTCTCCATTTCTTGAAATCGAGATCATAGTATTGAGTGATGCAATTGTTTGCAAAGATGTCATGAGTTGCAAAATTCTAAGCATGGTCTAATTTATTTATTTATTTATTTATTTTAAAAATATGCTACATAGGATTCCAATCTCTTTTATACTTTCAAAAATACAAGGATGATAATACTAAATATACATTCTCAGTTCACACATGACTAATTAATTCTCTGCATTAACAGTAGTATTCAAAAACACAGCTGAATTTATATTTTTAAAATTTTATTTTTTTGTGTAAAAGTAATTTTTTATAATTTTAGATTGTTTTAATATGCTAGTATTAAAAATAATTTTTTAAAAATAAAAAATATATTATTTTAATATATTTTAAAATAAAAGGTAGTTTAATATGAGATGTTGTTTATGAGTTTTAGGTCTTATTTGTTTTTATGTTTTAAAATTATTTTTGAATTTTTTTTTTATCTTTGTTTCAAATTAATATTTTTTTAATATTTTATCTTTGTTTCAAATTAATATTTTTTTAATATTTTTATATTATTTTAAAATGCTAATAAAAAAATAATTTTTAAAAAATAAAAAATATTATTTTAATATTAAAAATATTTTAAACAATAATCATAATTATTCCCTGTATTCTCTATTGGTAGATGCGGGAGATGTGTCATTATGGAGAGGAAAGTGGGATTGGGAAGCCTGTTATGACCTTCGTTGCTGGACCAATAACGCCACCAGGTCATCGTATGGGACATGCTGGGGATAAATTGTTCTGGTCATTTACTTTATATCAATTATATGCTTGCGTTTTTGTGTGCAAATGCATCTGGGTTAACATTCATATAGATTGAAGTAGTAGCAGGGCAGCCTTCAAAAATCCAATATGAATGTGGTACCTTGCCAGGAAGCTAGTGATGGAAGGACAGCTGCAAGCTATAAAACATAGAAATTTTAGTTCATGAGGGTGGGTGAGCACTGAGTGGGAGGTTAAGGATTCAATTTTGAGTGCAAAATCAAATTGAAAGTAGAGATTCTCACCATAATCACTGCTGAATGAAAAGTGGCATCAACAAGAAAGTATATAGATAGAAGGAAACCGGGATTTTGGCTCGGGGGTGGGTGCTTGCACGAACAACTTTGGAGTAGTATAGAGCTACTATGTACATCAATTATCTGTATAGCTTCAAGCCTTCACTTTGGTACGATCCGGAATCAGAGTTGAAACCTACTGGCCAATATTGTTTCTATCCTCGTACATTCTGGAAGAAAATTCATCCTCAATGTCTTCCACATCAAACCCAGAAAATTAAAGGGTCTGCAACCCCAATAGATGGTGGAACTAACAAGAAATGAAATTGTGTGTACCTATAATATTCTAATGGCATCTTAAAGATTTGGGAGGTAAAGATAGTTATACTCATGGAGTCCGATAACGTTTGTTTCTCTTATAATCTCAACATTTGTTCTGTTGTTATTCAACTTGCTCGGATTGCTCTGAAGGTTTGTTGTCTATCCACAAAGCTTTGTTTGGGCAGTGCTGCTCTGTATTTGTTGTTCTTCAGGGGGTGTTTGTGTTGAGGCTTTGTGATTCTGTTTTTTGTGTGCTCCGTTTGTCCTGCGCAAATTTATTCTTTCATCAGTTGGTTTAGTTGTTTCAAGTTTTTCCCTTGTCACTTGCCTTTTCTTTCCTGCGTCTTTTTATGCTGCCCTGCTGCATCCTTTTCTTCTTCTTCTTCAGGCTGTTTCTTCTTTTCTCTGATCAATCCAACTCTGCTGCCAATTACGCATTTATGTCCTTGCTCAGTGTTTCCTGTTTCTCTTACACTGGAGTTTCTTAAATATTCATGGATGCACCCTTATACTGATATTGGTTCTTGGTCTTTTTATTCATCGAAATATGCTGTGCTTACACTGGAGTTTCTTAAATATTCATATTGGTTCTTGGTCCTCTGCTACAACTTTCATAGTTGGAGATAAAATTTACAAGCCATCTCTCTCTCTCTCTCTCTCAATATTTTAAGTAAGAGTTGGAGATAAAATTTGCAAGCCATCTCTCTCTCTCTCTCAATATTTTAAGTAATTTTAAAATATATTACAATTAATTATGTTCATATATTTTAATTGACTAACAATAGACAAACCTAAATCAAATAATATGCTTGGAATTGAAATTCAATCTCTTATTTAAATTTTTTATTTTCGAATAAAACTCTGTATTCAGTAGAGAGATAAAGAGATGTGGGATAAGTATCATTGAGGAGTATAGTTCAAAAACACGGGGCTTGAGTACAGGACTAACATTGAAATCTTTTAGTTGTTTTCTACCACCGTTTGAAAGGTTTGGTAAGCAAAGACTTATTTTTTTGGTGTGCGTGTGTTTTGGTCAATAATTAAGTGGAGGAGTTTGACTTTATTGTCAGTGAAACCTTTTGGAAATATTTAGCAGCTGTTGTGGCCTCTCCCACCGCAGCACAACCTCTCTCTCTCATCACATCAGCCATTCAGCCTCCCAGCCAGGCAACCACCACCATAGTCCAGATCAACCATAACTGCCCAAGTCGCCGCCACCTCTGCTCAACCAACAGCCACCACTGAAGCCTCATTCCTCTTCTCTTGAAATAGCCAATCAAAACAACCAGAAAATCCAACCACCAAAACCAACCCCTGAAACCTACTACATTTTCTATTCTTCATGCCAGCAATCTCAACGAGAATGATTTCATCTCCCACTCTTGATGGTGACCCCTCCACCACCCATAGCAACCTCTTTTTTTTAATTATATTTAGTATTGCATTTTTAATTATATTTTGACTGGTATATTTTAAAAAACATTAAATTAATATGTTTTTTAATGTTTTCCATAATTTTGATATGCTAATCTTAAAAATTAAAAAAAATATGAAAAAAATTATTTTGATATATTCTTTTTAAAAAACCTATTAAAAATATCATCCATAGTGTAAGATGGATGAAAAATTATTCTACACATTTGCCAACGTTTCGATTATCTCCATCAACACGCATCTAGATCAGCTGCAACGAGAAGCATAATCTTCTATAAATGTTATTTTGCCTCATCACTTTGTTCTTAAAGGGGGCAAAGCATGTTCCCGTCTCTCTCACCTTGCTGCTCCTCTTAAAAATAAAGACAATAATCAAGCCAATTTAGGAATCTATACCGTCATCTATCTTGGAATAAACCAAAATGTATCTAGGAAACTTGCATTGCAAGGTAAGAAACCAAATCTAGAATTAAACAATAGCCATATGCCATCGGGGGGTTTTGCATTTCCAAAGGCGTGGCAACTCCTTCCCTCTCCGACTAGCCTTGTGACGAAAGGGAGAAAGATTAGTATAACTTGCGGTGCAAGAAAAGACAATACAAAATTACGCATGCAAGAGCACACCTGACAGATGTTTGCGAGCAATATTTGTAAGGGACTGGGCCTGATCTATGTATTTTTCATGGCCTGAAGCCCATCAAGCAACTTGGGCCATCTCGGTCTCTTTTATCAACTAATCCTGTTATACAAAACCACACCTACAAAGGAAAATAAAAATAAAAATAAAATAAATAAAAAATCCAGTGAGCATCCAATACAACCGAAGGAGCAAGATATCTTCATGCCTTGTGGATTGTGACTCTGAGGTGTGTCGGCTGAGCTGTACAATTTACTTTTCGTTAATGTTTTTTTTAATGAGTTTAGATTGTTTTGATATTATAGTATAAAAATTAATTTTTTAAAAATAAAAAATTATTTTAAAAAATAATTATTATTATACTCTCAAATACTCCTTTTATTCATTCATAATGATAAAAAACTAAAAATTTCATAACATAATACTCAAGATTTTGGTAATAATTCAACTCGTTTAAATATTTTTTAATAAAAATTTGAATATATATATATATATTATTTGAATATATTGATATTAAAAATAAATTTTAAAAATTACTTTAAAAATTAATAACTGTGACAACAACAAATTCTGCACTATAACTTAAGGCTTAAGGCTTTGATTTTTTTCCCCTTCTTTTCCACAAAATAATATAAGAAAACATAACAAATACATAAATATAAATGAAATAAAATAAATAATATTGGATTTTTTTAAATAACAATAATAAAAATAGTAATACATAAATAGCACCAATATAAAATCTAACCCAAAGCCATTCTGCTTCTTCCTCTTTGGTTAGAAAACAGAGAGAGATAAAACAAAACAAAATAAAACAAAACAAAGGGTTGGCTTATCTCTCTCTCTAAAATCTATCAATGAAACCCTTTGTTTTCTAACACACGCCTCTACCCCTTCTTTGACTTCTCCCTTCCCCTCCCTTCCTCTCCATACACACAGGGAAGAAGAAGTAACAGAAGAAGAGGCTGGGAAAAAGGAGTTTTTAGAGAGAAAATCAAAGAGAGTGGTGATATATTATTATTATTATTGTCATCATGGAGTCAACAACACCACAAGCAGTGGCAGCCATTAATGAGAAGGAGTCAATGATGGATCCTTTCTTAGTTGAGGCTCTACAGAACCCACGTCACCGTCTCACCAGTTAGGAGACTGCTTCTTTTTTTAGGGTTTTTGTTGGTTTTCTCTGCTTCTTTTTTTAGGGTTTTTGTTGGTTTTGCTCAAAATTTCAGTTTTTAGCTTATTTGGATCTGTTTCGCTATTTCTATTTCTGGGATTTTGTTGACGTGTTTGGTGAATTTTGTGTTTTTATGGATTTTTTAGGGTTTGTGATTTTGTCTTTGTCTTTGGCAATTGAGGTTTGGTTGATTTGGAAATTGGTTTATCTAGGAGCTTTTAGACAGATTAGATCTGCGTTTTAAGTTTTGGGAATTATAGGTTTGTTTTGTTGCTAAATAATTGAGAATTATAGATTTGTTTTGTTGCTAAGGAAAGCATAATGTTGACATGAACACAAATTGTAACTTTAGCTTAGCTATCTCTAATCCTGTCAGCTACTAACCTAAGTGTCTTATGATAATTTCTTTTTGGCAAGTGCTGCTGAAGGGAATGGATTGGTGCTGAATGTGGCTTAAAATCGGTTCTGACTTATTTTATAGTTTTCTAATTAGTGACGATAGGTGTGTTATTTATAATGAATTAGGTACTGGCCGGACTGTCTTAATGCCCCTAATAAGATTTGTTTTTCACATACTTGGGGTAAGTGATGTTGTAGAAGGGAATAGTTTGCTGCTGAATGTAGAATAGATCAGGTGTTGATTTCTTAGTCTTCTGGATTTGAGTGCGATTTGATTACTATTGTAGTTCACTACTGCATCTCACAGGGCTCTGGTGCGATATTTATATTACAGATGCAGTCTTATTTTAGATATGGAAATGACTACTCTGTTATCAAGGCATTGTTATTGCCACTAACTAAATGCCTGTATTTCTGATAAATGACATGAGTTATGGTATTTCAACTAACATCTCCCTTGTCGTCTGACCTTGTGACTCCAATAAAGTCCGAGGCCTTGGAGCACTGGACGTGCCTGTTCTTATGTAAACCTGACGTATCCTTAGAAGTGGATGTGTTGCCTTGATTAGGATTAAGTCGTTATGAATTTTTTTTACGTTTCCAATGCGAGGCAAAGTGATTGGATTAAAGATATCTACATTGGACCTCGACAGAATCGGGGCTCTGATATCACATTATTCAATAGAATTCAACCTTACTTTCCGTTTACTTTCTGAAATCTCATGTGCCTGTTATGTTTAACAAATTAGGTGCTGTTGAGAATGCCCTTTGTAGTTGGGCTAGAAGAGAGTATTTTATTCTATTTGATGAAAGACAGCTTTGATTGTTTAGGATTATTAACTAAAAGTGGATGCTGCTGCTGTGTGACACTGTTTTGGTCCTGGAAATAGGGGTGGAACTAGAATTTCATGAGTGGGGTGCTAGTTTAGAATAGTACTAAGGCCAATTTGAATATGAAATAGCCCAAGCCTTAAAATTTTCAGAATTGTTAGGAATAAAATGGTAATTCCCAACTGCTTTTTGGTTGGGGTAGGGGGCCTCCCTTAGCCTCAATGTAGTTCCACCACTGGTCTTGGTTAGACACTGCTAAAGCAGAGAAACTGTCATAGAATGAAGGGCACTCCTATATTTCAATGGCCTGCAGAGGTGCTCCAGGATCCAACTCTCAAGGGAAAAAATGAGAACACTGCAAAATCAACTAAGATAGTGGCAACAGGGTTTCAAACAAGATAGATTCAGGATTAAGACCCTTTGCACACAGACACGGACATTTTTGTTGAGTGCATATATGTCTGTTGGATGTCCAACCATGGCAACCTTTCAAATCAAGACACTGACAATAACTATCGGAGCAATGCATTAGCATGAAAACCTAAAATGCTAGATGATGTTAGGGCTATCATTGTACTTGAAAGTTCCAGGCATCAAAACTCCCTTCTGATATTCCAATTGATAAGAGTGCGGGGGTTGAAGAAAAAAGCCTGTATTCTTCCCTGAGCTTTTTCTTCAAACCCTTGCAATTTTCTTAGGATTTGGATTGTTGGATATACAGTTTAATTGTGTTTGTCAAGTACAGAATTCAATTCAATGACAGTTGTTTTTTTGATGGATAGAAGAGTTTTTTTCTCTCCTCTCTATGCATACTTTTGAATAGTTATCTTGTTTTTAAGTTTTGAATAGGGCATGGTCTTTTGCACCCATGAGCATATTGACACATGCATTTTGGTTTTCTAATTCAACAGTTTTTTCTGTTTTAAAGTTGTATCAAAACAAAACTATAGATTAAGGCCAAATGAATTCAATTTAGTTTGCCTTTTGGCTTAATTTTGTGCTAGCTGATATGTCTGCTTTTCTATGAAGTTAATGTAGTTTATTGGTTAATTTGTAGTCTTATTTCTGGGGGCCTTGGTGGTAGTCAGATTTTGCTTTTTAGTATTTTGTAGTTATTTTCCTTTTCTTCCTATGAAAACTATAATGGTGTTCTCTTTTCTTTTCTGTTATTCTTTATGGACTTCTAATATTTATTTTGTTTCTCAATTTTCTGGATCAGTTTTGCGGATGGAACTTGATATCCAGAGGTTTTTGCAAAACCCTGACCAACAACTATTTGAATTCCAGCATTTCCCTACCTCCTATCTTAGGCTTGCAGCACTCGCGTTGCTCAACACTATGGGCTGATAACCATGGTACAGGATAATGGCATTGATGGTCTGGCAAATAAGATTCTGGTGCAAAAACCAGCTGAATGCAGATATCCCGCGGTTCGCCTATCTGAAATTCCTGCTAAACAGTCGGGAAGTGATACACCTGAGATGATTAAGCTTACAATTAGACCCCGGCCTAACAAAGGGTCCATAAATGACCCTAACGGGTTCGGGATCAAACGGAATCCTGTGAGAAGTGTGGAAGAGAGGAAGGAGGAGTATGATAGGGCACGAGCTCGCATCTTCAGTAGCCCTAGCAGCCCCACTGCAGACGATACTGTGCCCCAGCTCCCTACAGATAGCAAAAATTTAAGTTCAAGCAAGGATGAGAATGAAGAGTGCAGGATCTCTGTAGTTGATCCAGAAAAAAATGTCTTCGTAAGGGATGGTATGTCATCTCGGGTTGCTATTTTCAGAGATAGGGAGAAGGATCGCACTGACCCAGATTATGATCGGAGTTATGAAAGGTAAGGAAATTTCATTATATTTGTGGGCTGATTGCTATGAAAACGATTGACAAAATATGGTGTTGAGCATCACCTTAGTGATGACCCTTATTTATTTTAATATGATGGATCGCTAGCTTGTGATGATTTCAGGCCTTGATGCATTCTTAGCTGGTCTCCCTATTTGCTGTGTAGAAAAATTGTCAATAAACAAATTGTAACAATCACACATGGAGAACAAGACTTCTTCCATAATGAGATCGGACATAGATTGATTCTCAAAAAAATTTCAATTCTTAAAATTATTTTTGAAACAATTGAATCTCTTGTTACCTCAATTGCATTTTCTAGAAGTTTGCTTTTTATTATTCAAACTAAATTGCTTTTGAATGTTGTGCAGGTATGTTAGGAGCCTTCCAGCTAATCAGAGCTTTAGCTTGACACCATTCAATATGCAGAAGATTCCACTTCCTTATATGCAGTATGATCCCGGTTTTCCTCAGCTGGGTCAGATGCCAAGGACACAAGCCTCCCTTGGCTACCACCCCGCTGCAAACCCAGCTATGAGCCCCTTCTGTGCAATGGGATCAAATCAGACTTCAAGGGATGCTGCATATGTTCAATGGCCAAGCACTGCAATGATGTATGCACATTCATACGATCAATTTAGACATGCTACTTTCCAGGTAGGGCTATAATTTATTATTTACAATCTTGAATTTGAATATTTATATTTAGAATTTCTGTTGTTTGTTTCTACCCTTATTTTCGCCCATAGGGTGGTGGGGCAGGGGTAGAACCTCACATTTGACCATATTTATTTGATTAAAAAAACGGGGGAAGAAAAGTATGCAAGCTAAATTACTCTTTCTTTTTTGCAGGCTTCATTCTGTCAGCAACCTCTTAGCTTTGATTACTCTCAAAACCATTAATGTCACAGCCAGATGGGAATTGCTGTGTTACTGATTTACATGCAGATTTCTCTATACTAGGAAACTCCCTGTTGTTAGGATTGTTCAAAGACTTCGTTATAAACCTCTTTTAATTCCAGTTCTAGGTGGTCTCTGCTTATATTGTTGAATCTTATTAAAATTAGTAAGGAGTGTGTGTAATGATGAGACTATTTTATTTGCTCATTCACCTTTCCAGCATCATACTTAAAACTTAAAAGGGATAATGCTTAGATCTAATAATAATTGGTTAGGCATTAAGCACTGGCAATGACCAATATGGTGATTTGCTTAAGTCTAAAGCGATGGCCATCAGCCAATCCAAATATCTAATACGTTGACTAGTGAAATAAAGGTAATGAAATCACATGGGTTAGGGACATCATTGCCAGCTCCAATCTCATCATGCTTTGATCACTGCCAATTAATTCCATGATTATTGTCTTAAACAAATCCCACATGTTGTCTTTGTAGATAATGCACTGTTACCAGCTTTAATCAATAGTCTGAACTCTGAACTGTCAGTGTTGGAGGTTTTCTCTTGCTGCCTGACAGGAATACAATATAAGAATCAGTGTTGTGTGATCTTGAGTTGCCGTCAGATCAGATCAGATCAGATTTTCCCAATATTATAGTTCATAAATTTGGCAGGGGTATTTTGGCAATGGTCCAAATCAAAGTGAGGTAATTATTTCTCAAAAGAGAAAAGAAAAGAAAGGGTGGATGATGTATCAGAACCTCTTGCAGTTAAATTAATTAAATACCAAGTTCTTTATTTTATTATCATTATCATCATTATTTTGCTTCAATTCATGACCCAACATACTTTGTGTTATATAACAATGATAACTCATGACCGAACATGCTTTGTGTTATATAACAATGATAACCCTCAAGTTCTTTCCATGGTTGTTAAACCTAGAATAATCCGACAAGCTAAACCAGAACTTGGATCGATCAAAGGAGAATTAACACTAGATAAAAATCCTGAGTTGACTTGTAATAATGTGATCTGCGTTAAAAATCACATTGACATATTTAAAAAAAATAGAAAATTATTGGAAATCTAAAATTGTATAATACGTTCTTTAAGGTATATAATATCAAGGTAAACTTGAAAACCAATCGACGTAAAGGAATGGTGAAAAGAAATACGTCATGTTTTGGGAATCGAGTGCAAAATCATTATGAAATAATTCTGAACGCAAGGACCAAATTAGAACATTTTAAGATTAGTGGTGTTGACCAAGCCAAAACCACCAATGTAACAATTATGGGAGGGGGGCTACGTGGCAATCTTCTTATTCACAGGAACATGACCAGGAAACTGGGAGGTAGGCAAGGCAAGAACAAAGCAAGAATGGGGCAGCCTGTCTTTGGCATACTTAAACTTTTCTTTCTACATCTGATCGGGACTTGGTACCTAGTAATGGCCGGACCACTGTTTCTGATAATATCTAATAATCTGGTGGGATCCAGGTTGTTGTTTACCTGCTACATGGAGGAGAAGGAAACATGCCTCCAGGCTTTGGGAGTCACACATGAAATTGAAAGATGATTTGGTGGGCCACATCCCTCTCTAGCACAATTCATTATAAAAAATCTCAGTTTTTTATTTTTTTTTCCTTTTTCTTATAATCAAATGTATAGCCTGCTCAGATTATATTTCATCTTGCCAAAGATTAACATCATGCAATTTATAATCAGTGGTTGGACAGCTATGAGATTATTGTTAGCAGCTAATGAGAGTAAAGGAATCATATTAGCATGATATATTGAATTCGATGTTCGATTTGGATCCGAGAAATCGTAGAGTAAAAAGAGAGAAATGAGATAAAATAAATGAGGAATGTTTTTTAGCTTATACAAAATTTTTATCTTTTATCAATATAAGATTTTGGGGTTTAGAAGACATAAGATTTCAAGGAAAAAAACTCGGATGATTTGAGCTCTGTGATGAAGATATCATGCGAGTCACGAAGCTCAAATAAGCGTCTTATCCTCAAGAATAGCAGATCTGATCCCAAGACTAAAAAAAAAACACCACAAAACCTAAACAGTGCTGACTTTTCCGTTAATTGAAACCTTAATTAATCCTGTAATTAAAACAAAAACCACTTAAACCTATGACTAACTACAAACCTAGGTAATGCATACGCGTGACCTCTCTCACCAGCTTGTCCATGTGCTCTTGTTTCTCCTTCAAGCTAAAAATACTTTAGGGTTTTCTTTTTTATATAGCTTGCTCTGAACCTCAACGTGCCCCATAAAAAATCATGGTAGCTAAGAGCATGCTCAAGTGCACATAGAAACATTGAATGCCAGCAGTAAAATAAAAAGGGGGCACTATCTTAGATTAAAGAATTCAACAATGGCATGCAAAATGCATCTTTTATGCCTGCTATCACTTCACATTCTCAGCATTAGAAAAATATCAATTATGTTTCCCAACACAAATAAGATTCCATGGCATCTGTTTCAAGGAATATGGGGGGAAAAGGGTGGAGCCTGAAAGGACACGGTTATGTGAGCTACATATAGGCCTGGCCAGACATGCTAGTACATGCACTAACAAAATCCAACAAAGTGGAGAAATGAACTGGCAACTCGGATGAAATAATAGACAACTGGAAGAAAAGAAGAGCAACAAAGTTAGGGTAGGCAATGAAGATAAGATCCCCCAACAAATCCACCAGCAGCCGCGGAGCTTATTAAGGGAACAGGATCTCAGATCTCTTAATGTTCTGATAAGTTGGAAGCATGACAATCTATGTGAAAGGAGAACCAATTTGATAAAAAGAAGCATGTTGCTGTCTCTGATACAAGAATAGTATCATTCAAGAAACCTTGAAATCCCGATGCTCTATAGCTGTAAGAGATCATGAGAAAAATGAAGGAACATAGAAGATCGTGTGAAGATGTGGGTGGGAAGAGGAAATCAGAAATGTTAACATTCGTTTCAACTGAAACCCTCTTTACATTCCAAGTCTCCGCATATTTTCCAATCAATTTGTAACTAGACGTTAGCCAATATGATGCAAAGTTTCCTGCCAAGTTGACCTGCTGATTTAAACGGGAAGTTCTTACATTACATGGAGTGTCGAAAAGTGGAAAATGAACAGTTTATATAACCTTGTTGATGTTAAGAGCGAGCACACAATTTCAGGCATGTCACAAGAAATTGTGAAGCAGCTCCAGCGAAAAAGGCTGGAGCTGGTCGATAAAAATATGAGTGAAAATTCATATTGCATCAAAATCAAAAGCAGGTCAAAGGAAGTTTCTCAAGCCTGGGGCCATTTGTGCTGATGGTTTAAACAATGCATGTCGAGATTTAATCCACATTCTAAACATCAGAATCCATGGAAAATTAACTTTCAGCTGCTGAGAGTTTATGGAAAGAAATATTGGTGTTATTCAAAATTTTTGAAACTGAAAAGAACCATGCCATAGAGATGCAAAGTGCACACTCAGCAGAAGAGCATCTGAGAAGAATCTTAGCAAAATTATAAACTGAATAATGACTCTAACCTTAATATCCATAATCTCAGAACCGAAATCTTCGATCATCTATTCTCTATATTCTTTAAATTCAGTCGAGAACAAGGGAAAAGAATACTAGCTAAGTTGTTTCATACCTACTGCTTGTTTTTTACTATTCATCTTTCAGTTGTAAACAAGAGCAACAAGAGTAAAAAAAGGCATATCAGAAATATCTTAGCTTATAAGCAGTTGCATTCTTTAAATGAGGAACAAACCCGAGTGCCTAATTCATGCAACATGAAACATATACAAGTTAACACAATAAACAGAGACATCGTCATGGGCACAAATAAACTCCAGCCACTTCAACTGGGACATTAAATTAAATTAAACATTATAAGAACATCAGATTTTAAAAGAACCACTCTTCAGGGTCTTAAGTCTTCTATGGAGTCACACAATGTACAACAAGACCACTCAACTCTACAACACAGGAGTAATAAACAGAAAAAAGGCCGAAGGCTCTACTAGTAGAGAGATTTTTGGACCACGCCAAGAAACCAAGTACCAATGTGCCAACCAAGGATACCAATTACCAAACCCATGCTTAGATTTCTGAAGATCATAAAATGCACCTGCCACCATTATTTATCCTCATCAGCAAGCGCAAATGCTCTAGCTGCCCATCATGAACAATGACAATAGAGCCTCAATGAAGAAGAAGACTAAAAATAGAGCAACATCGCGCCGACTCCCATACAACCTTGGGATTTAAACCCTCTCTGAAATCCAGGCTGACCCAATATCTCAAGACTGTAACAACTGCTGACATGGATTAAGCTTGCATTATTTTCCGCCAAGAATGACATCTCAATCTGTCAACAGGAGCTGACAGGACTTACAGACTGCTACCAACATCTTAATTACACATGTAGAAGCCCGTAGAATTGAAGACACAATAAATGACGCAATCCATCACTACCAGTTACCCCCAAGAGACACCGATATTACAATGAATTAAGAAGGAATTTTTGGGATGTGTAGATGGAAGCCCGAGACCAATATCTACCATTGAGATCGCTAACAACGACAGCAGCAGCGGCAGCTAATGCAGTAATGACAACAAAGTTTCTAAATTGAACTCTAACAAAACTACCAGAAAAATACCAATTTAACAAAGACCCAGGAACCAAATCAGCCATAAAAGAGAAAGATCAATGGAGTCAACAATTACCCAAATTCAATCATCCCCTGTTGGAAATAAAGTGAGAACTTTCCTTCCTTCATTCCCATTCGCTGACTCCAAATCCTCCACATATCCAGGAACAGCATTGTGCACTGGTGCCCCCATTCTATGCACAGGCTGCTGCGTTTGCCTAGCCAAAAACGGATGCTCAAACTGACCATTTGTTGGCGACCCAAAGTGCCCCATCGGCCTATGATACTGACCCTGCAATTGGGGATGTGCCACTGCAGCTGCTGCAGCCACCATCTGTTGCTGGTGATGGTGGTGCTGCAATGCAGCTACAGGCACAAACGGCAAGAAGTGATCCGAATTAGACCTCCCTGGATGCAAAAAATGGGCTGGCACCGGAGAACTCGCAAACAAATGATCAGTAGCAGCATCAGTGCCACCAGTCAATCCACCTCCACCACCAACAGTACCATTACCAGCACCACCACCACCAGAAGACAAACCCTGCATTCTTTTCAAATAAAGTCTATATTTTTGCAAATGACTAGCAACATTCTCTCTAGTTAACCCATCGACATTCATTAACTGCATTATCGTCTTAGGGACAGCATTCTTTATCCCCAAATGTGCCACAGCATCCACAAACCTCTTATGAACCTGCGGAGTCCAAACAAGCCTTGGCCTTTTAAGGGTTCTTGCAGGCTCATCACCACCAGCACCTGAGCCCAATTCCCCAGAATCCGTTGCAAAATCCCCTGAATTAGGCTGTGGTGAGGCCAATGGATTAGTTGGGGTTGGAGAAACCGCAGCCGGTGGTGGTGGAGGTGGTGGTAGAGGCTGGTTTTGATGCAGAGAGGAGTTATGGTTATTGGTATTGGTGGTATTAGTGGGGTTTGTGATATCAAAAGCAAGTGCAAGATC
Source organism: Populus euphratica (assembly GCF_000495115.2). Classification (NCBI taxonomy): domain Eukaryota; kingdom Viridiplantae; phylum Streptophyta; class Magnoliopsida; order Malpighiales; family Salicaceae; genus Populus; species Populus euphratica. Next base: position 618,258 of record NW_011499944.1, read on the forward strand.
AGGAGTGATTAGGGTTTGAGATAAAGGCATGAGTTCTTCAAGTGATGGAAGCTCTTCTTCCCATCTTGAAAACCAATTGGAATCATCCTCTCTCATTTTTTCAAAAAAACCCAATTCACTATTTTCTTCCACTTATTTTTCTGGCCTAAAAAACAGTACAAAAAGACTTGATCTTTTTTCAAAGACTGGAACTTTCTATGACAAAATATGAGATATTAAATGGAACGCAAACAAGAACAAAAATGAAATAAAAAGGAAGGAAAATAAGGATGTGGGAACTTGTGTAAGAAAGGAATAGAACAAGATTCCATACAAAGATGGGATTTTTATTTGTTTTAGTGCAAAAATATGGGGTTTTCAAGATATGGGCACCTATTTTTATCTCCCTAGAACAAATTATGGACAAGAGAGAGAAAGATGGTGGTGGAAGTGGAAGCGGGAGTGGAAGTGGTGGGGGGAGGGGGGGATCGTGGAGGAGGAGGAAGAGGGAAATGATAGAAGTGGAGAGAGGTTCGAGGTGGATCTTGTTTGCTTCTTTTCAGCTTTTATTACGAGTACTGTTGCTGATGCTTAAATTTTATTTATCTATTATTTTTAAAGGTTTTATGATGATTTTTATGTGTTTATTTTCTAGTTTTTCCGGGATTTGAGGCTCTTTATTTCTTAACTTTATTTCCTTGTATGATACATAACATACTTCTTGAGAGTGAGTGTTACAAAGATTGGATTTTTAAGGATTTTTTAACCTTTTCACAAACTTTTTGGTAGTGTCACGTGACTCTCACGCGCAACTGTTAATGCGGAGCTGTTCAGCCAGGTGGGTGTTTGGTGTGCAAGTTGAAGTCTGGGCTTCATTTTATCCATTAATGTTGTCTGCAATGCTTTGTAGATCAGGTGGTACAAGAGAGTGAGGTGCACTTGCCATGGGGTGAGAGTGGAGATATAAGGGAATTGATGACTCCAAAGGTAGCTTGTACTGGAATAGAGTGGGGATTGGAGAGAGAGAGAGAGAGAGCGCAAAGTTTGGTCCCTTTGTAAGAGATAGATTTCTTCGGGTTTGTTGATGAGGGAATCAATCTCCTTTTAGTTGCCGTTTTCCTGCTGTGATGATAACTCCATTTTTTGTTTGGTGGGCTCTTTAAATTTTCTTTTTGCCCTAACAAATAATGTGTAAAATGCATTATTACCTAGGTTGAAGGTTTGGTTAATTGGGGTTTACTAGTATTTAAATTATTATTTTTTAATTTAAGCTTTTCATTTTAGTGATTCAGCTTCATCTAGATCCATATTAATTTAATATATTACTGTGTTGATCATTGAGTTATACCAAGTTCAGTTTTAGAATTAGGATAAAATATATAAAATATGTATTTTAACTATAGTTTTATTTATTTATTTGGTAATCAAGATTAAGTTATTTTAAAATGTTTGTTTGTTTACTAAAATGTAATTTTTTTTTGAAATATAGTTTTTAAGGAAAATAAATTTATGAAAAATTGATTGTTTTTTTTTATGTTTGTTAGTGTTATGAAAAATGAGTTATATGATTATGCCATGAAAAATAAATTGAAAAATAACTTATTATATCTAATAGTAATAAATTAAAAAATAAGTTAAAATTTTTCTTTGATTGTATCTAATAATAAATAAACATGATAAAGTTTTAAAAATAATTTTTAAAAAATTATTTTCCATAGGAATTCGTATCAATTTATTATATTCATAAAATCTTAACATACTAATCACAAATGTAATGAATTAAAGGGAAAAAAACAACTTTTTTTAACCAATATATTAAACAAACCCTTCGAAGTTAGTCTTTCTCAACAATCAAGATATTCTCTCATTTATAGATATATATACAAAATCTCACTGTAATCCTGTTTTAGTCAAACTAATCACTTCCAAATTAGTGGTTTAATGAAAAAATAAATTTTGATGGCCAATTCTTGGATAAAATCTAAGATAGTGAGGTGGAGGATAGGGTGATGAGGCATTTGAGCCAGATCTAGGAGATTCTATCATAGTGTCTTGATGGGTGATCATAAATGTTGTGGGGATAACTAGACTTGACTTTGCACTTAAAAATCCAAGAGATTCATCTACAGCGTGTTGTGTTTTGTTCTTGGCGCATTTTAGCTAGGAAATGGACAAATGGAAAATTGCCAATGAAAAGAAAGGCAGAAAGCACCTTTCTGAGATTCAAACAAAACCACAAATTGCTTAGTCAAAAATTGTCTACTTTGTTTGCTTGCTGGGGCTATATACCTTCTCCTCATCAATGTCCATTTCCATGTTGCATCCCAAAGGGTCATTGTTAAAATGCATGAATGTGAACATGTTAGTATATGTTCCTTTTCTAGCCAAAGAATCGGTTTTTATTTATAATTGTTATTAAACCTGGTTTGGTCTAATAGATAATTCAAGACCTTGATCCGAGTTAGATTTGGAAAAAACCAAGTAAGAGTTGATTTGATTAAATAATGATAAAGGCCAACGAGCAATTTAGTAAAAAAATTAATTTTAATTTTAATTTCTTTATTTTTTAAAAAATAATATTATTTAATTTATTTAGTTAAACTAATTCAATTCATGATTTAGGTCTTGAATTGTATAAAACTAGTTTTAACTTTGATTTGTAAAAATAATATAGTTTTTTTTCTCTTAGACTCTAGATGTCTTTAAAAGTAGTTTAGTATTATAACGGTGATTATTTTTTAAAATATTTTTTATTTAAAATAATATTTTTTTTATTTTTTAAAATTTATTTTTCACATTAACATATTAAAATAATAAAAACACACATAAAAAATAATAATTTTTTATAAAATAAAAAAAATGAACAGACTCTTGATTAACATATTAAAAAAGACTTGATGAATGATATAATCCTCATCGTCATCATACACTACTTCACCAATTTCAAGATTTGTTTTTAGTTACATCAAACACAGAGAGTTTGACGAAGAAAAAAATAATCATAATCACTCACAGCAGTAAACACAAGTTTATAGGAATTAATAATTTATATATCTATTTTCCCTTTCCATTAATTGAAAGATACATCAAACTTTAGACCGAAGACCGTGGGATCATATATTAATTAATTAATTAATTTAATCTTAATCCCTTCCATTCCAACCCACACCAAATGACATCTCTTTTAACTTTAATAATGTTTCTTATTATTCCAGCTTGTAATCGAAAACATCAAGCAATAATTAAGCTGTTGAATGGTTTCCATTGGCAGCAGCAGCAGATATTTTTGACCTGTCTCCATCTCCATCTACGAACCCTAATTAAACTCACAGTTGCAGGATTTCAAGACCCAATCATGCAACTCATTAAACCTATTTAAAATATAAAGACGAGATTATTAAAACAATATCGGGAGGCAATTCATTTTTATGACCATGGCCCAGCTGAAAGAAACAGATAATGTAAAGAACCAAGATTCCAAATCTAGGGTTCCTATTGGCATCAGCCCTGCCCAGCTGACCTCCCTGTGAAGTGAAACAATTTATCTTTTAAGGAGAAACAACAGTAAGATAACGAAAATTGAAGACAGAATTTTCCATACCTCTCCCCAACTCTTCATCATCATGGATGGGAAATGGAGATCTCAAGGGAAAACAGAAATTCCACCCCAAACTTGTATCAATATGCAGTCCCATACCCTTTGATTTTATCAATTTTTGTCTAAATAAGTGGCTCCCTATGAGTGATTATTAAAAGATTTATTCCAATTTTAACAGTTTCATTAAATTATGCAAAAGAAAAAACGTGGTAGTAGCTTATGTTGCCGCTGCTTATGAAGGATTTGTGGGACAAACTTGCTGCAGAATCGCAGTTTTCCATTCGGAGATCAAGATTATGAGCACGATGCAGAGAAGGGATTCAGGAACTGCGTTGTTGAGTTTATCATTGTCTTGCCATGTCAACGTGACAGGAAATATTAGGTCATCTTGAAGAGACGAATGTCTGCACAATACTAGAGTGAATTTTTTTAACGGAAAAAAAATGAAAACCTTCCAGCATCCTTTTGAAATGAAAATCGATGAGCATCAAGTTTCATGTTTCTTAATTATACCATTAAGAGAGAGGGGGTAGTTTATAAAGTGCATCCAAGCCAAGTGGCATGTTGCTGCTCCAGTTTGCAGACCAAAGTAAAAGAAAATACGAACTTTTTTGAAGAAGAAATGTCAACCCGGTGGACGACGAGTTTTCCAGTAATTTTCATGTTTCTTGATTGCATCTTCTCATCAAATGATAAGTTACAACTTTCATCATGACCAATTCAAAATCTTCAAGAACAATGATCAACATGGATTCTTCTTCCACCATAAGTTCCTCTTCAGGACAAGCAATAATTCCATTCTCTATCTTTTCTTCGATTTCTGATACTGTTCCGTTGAAGCAAGAAGATGGCGGGTTCTCCACGGAAACAGGCAAATATGAGGTGCTGGAAAATGCAGAATCTGCACTATACCTCAACATGTCTCCTACCCCTGTTGAGCAATCACATTCTTTTACCACACTGTCAGAACAACCTTCATATGCAATGGATGATCCCTTGGAATAAGAACTGTAGTCAGATTTTTTGGACCTAACATAACACTTAAGACAGACCAATGTGTCCCGTAACTTTAGTTTTCCAGGCAACCTGTTTGTGTTACCTATTTCTGTTTCTCTGCCAAGTTTTCCAGGCCACCTCAGTGCAGGGTCGATACTATCAAGCTTCCCATCAGTTCTACTAATCCCATCCATCAAATTCAATAATGTAGCTACCATTATTTGAGATATAGTTCTTCACCTCTGCCTTTCCGTGCAGTGCAATGGCATCCAACTCATCAATGAAGACCTTTGAAAGCATAACCATCATTTAGCCACCTAGGAATAGAAGTTAAAGTAAACTGAGGCTCAGAGAAACATGACATTTTATAGTTCCAGATAACAGATTTCAAATTTAAACGTGATGAATCAGTTCGTAGACAAATGATAAGGAAAGCCAACTGTGAAGGTCAACACCTTCATTTTTGTTTTTATGATCTTGTTTCCCGCGCATTGTCGTCAATAAGTCATCCAAGTGCCGCAAATTGTCTGAGAACACTACATTAGAATGAACGTTTTTCATAGCTAACCAAAGGATGCCATTTCTAACAACAATAACTTGAACCTTACTCTAAATTTGTTTCTTTTTAGAACAAGTGTATTCAGCAGCTTGTTTGGTTTGAAACAGGGCGAGACCCTGAAAAATTAGAGAAGAATGATGAAAAAATTCGAAGAGAGAAGATATCTAACCACGGCAGGTGCAGATTGACAGGCCAAATCAAAAACTGTCTCCATCATACTGATTTATTATTGTCTAAGAACCAAATCAATTCTTAGATTTAACATGTTAGGTGAGATTTATGATATAATTTATATTATTATTTTTATCATATCTTTTCCAATAAAGTTAATAAAAATTTTGAACTTGTAATCATATGATTAACACGATTATGATATTATATTAAAAAATTAAATTAAATCTTAAAAGATATAATTTATATTATTTTCAAAAAACTCCCCCCTGCCAGGCTGAAACCTGGAGAAAAGAAAGCGTGAAAGAGCAGGACATCAAATGACAGAACAACTAATGACTTCACGAGGGAGAGGGTAAAAACGATACTTTTCTCTCTGTAACAGCTTGAATTGATTTGTAAAACTGTTAGCTTGAATCAAGAAATCATTAGAGCTTTAACAATTATTATGAATTTACAAATTCAATCATGATTTGATGAAGGCTAAGCTCTATGTATAATCACCCTGTAACTGTAAGTACTCATTTTCAAGAAAAATTATCCTGCTTTACAGAAATCATTTTTCAACAATGCCTTTCCTGTTGAAGGATTAAATGCTCACAATTCGAACCTCCTAGAGGCTTCAAACCAAAATGAAATAGGTTTCATATCATAGGTCATCCAGGACAGATATTTAGAACAATAATCGATCCTTGCAGAAATATAATCTGATTATCCTATGAAATTGGCATCATTCACATAATGTTCAAGGACACTGCTTAAACACGCCAATGCCAAACTTTTGTGTGTTTGCTTTCAAACCTCACAAGAAGGAAAACCATCTCAAGAGCAAAGTAATTCCCTGCTTCATTAGCTATTTCATCCACAGATTCCACCTCGCACTGTGTGGTCCATTCATGGGATAACGAGCTGAGAGGAAAACTTCTACTTGAAAATATCCTTTCCACAGCAGCAAGCGAAACCTACAATTTTACCACAAAGACAACTTCAGCAACAAATTTTAAACCTTCATTAAAATAATTATTGGTAAACCAGGAGCAAGGGAAGAAGAAACCATGGAAGATTCTGAAAGCCAAATTTTCAACCTCTGACAGCAGTAGTTGACTCGGCTCAACTTCATTGATTCTACCAGTAAAAACAGATTTCCAGATCAAAGACGGATATTTACTGGAAGCTTCTTCTTAAGACAACAAGATATCTTCTTGTTCACTAGCCTCTGAGTCTACAGCAGATGCCACTAATGGTGTTCTAGGAGATGAGGCAGACTCATCAGCATTCGATAGCCTCGATAACGTCTTCGAATTCTTCTTTGTCTTTGGAGGCATCTGTTACTTAAAAAATCTCTAGAAAATACAATAAAAGGAATTTAGTATCATTAATCCCTTTCATGGATTAAAGTGATATTCCAAATTACTAAAGATTAAATATTTTAGCTGAACAAAAAAGTGCACTTTTCTCGCTAGAATTCCTGTAAAACATGTTTTGCACTATTTAACTTTTCATATATAAGAAAAATGTTGTAAATTGAGAAACAGGAGAGAAAAAAATTGGAGAAGAGATGAAGAAGGAACCTGATTTCTTGGTTTTTGAGTTTCTTGAGAACCATGAAGGAAACGGTTAGGCTTGAGAGATGGGAGGTTGAGTTCCCCAGTTCGGCAAGAAGCTGCTCGGTATTCCTCCGGTAATACTAGTGTGGAGAGACTAGGAGAGAGAGGAGAGGGAGACAGAAAGGGGAAGATTAAAACCATTGTTGACGGCGAGCAGGGTTTTCAGGTCTTCTTTGGCTTTATTAGGCCTTAAAAGGCAATAAGGCCTATCCTCTTTGCTGATTACTCCAATGATTTGGCCTGAAGGAAAAGCCTTAAGTTTTTTTCTTCGAAGTACTAAAGGAAGAGGTGAGGCTACAAAGAACATCATGATGTAGCTTTCCTTATGGAACAAGTCTATAATTTTCTTTGATCCATGCAAGGAGTTTACCATAAGCCAATATGCATTACCTGATGTTTGCCTCACTAACCAATTAATCTGACAGTCTATCCTTGTGGGACTCTGATCCATTACATCATTAACAGTTGCTTGTTATTGTTTTTATATATGGTTGAGAATATGAACCACAATCCTTGTAAGACCTCTTCCAACTGGTTTCTGATTGGCATGCATCTAATTTTGCATAGTTTTATTTAAACCCCTATGGGGTAGGAAAATTGTCAGTTGATGGGAGACAAGGCAAGCAGAGAATTTTTCCTGAATAGTCCAATAATGAACTGGATGATTCTGACAAGTTGAGAAAATGATTCCTACAAAGCAGGAGGATTGTGAAATATATGCTAAGCTTGGAAATAAAGTTTTGTTTTTATCTCAAGAAAATTATAGTTTCAAAAACAATATAACGAGATAAAGAATGACAACACTAAGGGCCAATACATCCAGGCTGCCTTAGATTTTTCCTAGAGGAAAATCTGAAAGCAACCTTCTGTTTTCGACCAGGTACTTTTCATTGATTTTAGTGTTCCACAGATCTTTGCACTAGGAAGGGTAAAAGGTCAAAGTGTGTGATGCACTCTTAGTCTTAATCAGTTTCTGTTGATTGTTGTGATCATATATATGCTGGCAGTCTAATTGTTACGCAGATTGACTGATATTCTTTGCTATTGTTTGTTATTGGAATCTTCTAAAACCACTGTTTCAAATGCATGAATTTTCCCTAGTTACAAATCATGTCAAAAAAGGAAGTCTATTTCTTCGATCCAAGAAGGAATTCGACACGAACTGAAGTTTGCCTCACATGCCAGTCTTGTAAATCTGATGCTCTCAATAGTCTACCCTCGATCCATTTCCTTGTTTTGTCAACTTGGGTGTACAATAACTTCTCCACTGGAAGTAAGATGCATAGAACATATAGCAATGGCTGAACACAATTCAGAAAAAATTATAAAAGCTATAGATGCTATTGATAATGAACCAAAGAACACTGCGCTCCTACAGAATATAGAGGCAACGACTGGAGACCGAAGACACTTGAAACAGGCTACTTCAATTCCATAAGCCAAGCAGTATGCTAACAAACAACTGAGGCCAATCCACATGTTAATGGGGTGAGTATCAAATGGAGAATAGTCCTTTCCTTGATACATCAATTCAAGAAAGTTAAGAAGGACAGGGCATGATGAAGGTGAAAACAGCGTGGAGTGAATTTGGGGTGGTGAGCCGATCTTGTTGATCATAGTTTCTTGCAGTCATTAACGCAATGTTCAGTGAAACTTGCCTCTGTGGGAAGAACATTTTTGAGGAGTAAGGTGAGGAAAGTTAGACTACCTTGGCTCAGAAATATGCTTTTGTTTCACAGGTTTGGTGGGTTTGGTTTAAGAAACCAAATGGGTTGATGTGTAATGTTTCAGAGGAACTCTTATCTTCTAATTTATAGTTGGTATCCAAGCCGTCATTCAAGTTGGAATCCCAGGCATTGTCCAATGGCCACAAACACTAATTTCAATGGTCCCTGGACCAGGTTTGTTACTTAGATTTCACCAATTATTTCCATGGGATATGGATCCTTCATTCCTCTACAACAACAAGTTTTTTGGTCAAAACTTTATAAGGAATAAGGACAATGACAATCTTACAAGAACTTGAAAAGCAATTGATGCTAGGTATTCGAAGAAACACGTGGACAGTATGCAGATATATCTTACTCTAACAAGAAATGGGTGTTTCTTGTTATTGATTACTTGACAATATTGCAACCTACAAGAATGTCCCAGATTGGTCTATGTTAGAAGTGAACTTTGGCCTGTGTAGATGCAAAGCTTTTGTTGTTAGAAAGACAAGGAGCAAGGTATGAAAGTTCCAGTCTAGATGGTATAAAACATAGACAAGTTAATGCCTTGGTGGCTCAGCCCAATCTTGCAACCAAATTTCCAGAGCAGAACAACCAAAAACGTAATACCAAAGCGCAATAGCATCAGCGACAAAAAAAAAAAAAGGAAAGAAAGAAAGAAAGAAAGAAAAGAGTTCTACACTTCGTAGATTTGAATAACCGAATTGTAGTTGAACGGATGTCTTGAACATCCGTTTGAATTTCAACCGAATATTCGCGCTAATGGGGCATGAAAAATATGTTTTTTTTCTTTAATTTTGTTTCTCTATCCTACCTTGCATTTGTTAACCATCCGAACACAAAGCCTTTGTGATTGGAAAAATTTCATTGAAGAAAACTACATTGGATTTGATGTACAATAGCATCAACAATTGTTAAAATAATTGCATTTTGCTTGCATATTAAGGAAGTTATGTAATTGAACTATATTGATAAATTGATGAACGAATATATGATTTACCCAAAAAAAATCACTGAGATTCAGTTACATCTGCAGCTAGAGCATAACTAACATGAACTAGGATTGAATTGTCTGTACAAAAGAATTAAATCTTGTATCAATGTTGATTACAAGCAAAAAACTAAGGCCTCAAAATTCCATTGGATCCACTGATTTGTTCTACATTCTTCTCCTTCCACAAAGATTTCTTCCTGATTTGATCATTCTCGAATTGCCTTTGATTGCTTGCCATCTCTTCTGCTGTCATAGTCACGAGTTTCTCTGGCTTAATCTGTCCAAGAAGAACTTTCCTTCTCAAATCTGGATTCTTTGGATCCTTCATATTGAACAATATTGACCTGTACCTCAATTGTTTGGTGCCACTGAAAAGCCCCATCCTTTCAAACATCAGTGATTCAACATCAGCAGCAACAATAATTGGGTCACGCACTCTTACTTCTTCCATCAAATCCTCTTTAACCTCCTTTGCAACTCTGCCCAATGACTCCACAAGAATGTGCCTGACCTTGCTACGCAAGCCATCACTGCACTTGACAGGTTCTTCTGATGGTTTCTTGAAACTACAGGAATCTTTCACATTCTCTTGCCTTGTGACGCGCTTGGTAGATGGTTTCTTGAAACAGCGCCTGATAATTTGTACTTTCCCTGGCTTTGTGCAGCGCATGGCAGGATCTTGTGGTGGTTTCTTGAAACAACCGAAACCATTTTCTCTCTCTTCTTTTATCTTCTTCTCCGTCTGAATAGGCATGTTAACTTTAACCCTTCCTATTACTCTTCCGTGTATCTTGACAAAAAGAGTCCCCGTTCTTGACCCACTTGTAGATTTTGTTGGCTGAGTTTTACCATCAATGGCAGGGTTTCTTTCGTACAGATTCCTACACCAAGCATCCAGCACGCAAGAAGCAGCAGTTCTGATCATCTTTACACGGTGTTTTGTGAGATATTGAACTTCTTTTGCAACAGGAGTGGAGACAAGAACCCTGGATGATGTTACGGGGAACCTCTTAAGCTGGTCCAAAGCATCTAGGCATTGATAAACTTCAGGAAATATTGAAGCAGAAGTGGCCACAAGGGCTGCAGATTTCTTTGCTGACTCAAACAGCGACAGAAACTGTTTCTCCATTGATAACTGGTCTTATCAACTAGGGTTTAATCTAAAGAACTACAAAAAAGGCAAGACAGAAGACTAAACTGAAAATGTAGGTTTAATTTCTTTTGGGATGTGGGGTCTTGTGATGGAAACGTTTCTTTTTATAGGCATGAAGGGTCAATCCTAGTTTGATCCTGAATCCGATTGCTTAACGAAGACCATGTGGGAGTTTTCCAATTAAATCCTTACAAAATGGGGATCCCAGCAGAAATCCGATTGATTTGAGGAAACAAAGGTAGAAACTTTTAGAATTTAATCCTTGAGATTACTTTCAATTTTTGAAGGAAAAAAAAAAGAAGTTAATAGGGCATTGCATTTTCAGGCCAAAATTGTTGAGTCTGGCATGTCTCTGCTGCAAGTCTCAGGAATCGTTGTCATTACTGCTTCCTGAGTTTGATGTCTCCAATTTTTCTTGTGATGTTTTCTGGATTATTCCAACTTCCATTTGTCCTTAAGAAATAGCTTGTGTTCAGGATTGGAAATTCTTCCATAATACTTTGATAACAACTTAATGGCATCCATACCAAAGAGTATTACACGTATAGCTAGGTTAATTACCCTCTCTCTAAATCTCAATCGATTCTCTTAAACTTAATATAATCTAAAAAATTTATAATTTGTTAGATCATAAACCCAAGTTCAATAAAAAAACTTAAATATTTTTTAATTTAATTTTAAATGATGAAATCATTAAAAAAAATATTAATAAAAAACTTATAAAAAAAAGAGTAGCAAAAAAAAAGCTTAAAATCTAACATGAAAAAACCCAATTAGGATGAAAATTGAAAAAAAAAATCCCAAAAAAATGGCAATTAAAACAATTGGGACCAAACTTGAAAGATTAAAAAATTATAGGAGTGAAATTAAAAATTATTTGTAATATGATTGATTATTTGTAGATTAAAAAAATGATGGAGGATGAAATAGAAAAAAATTGTTGAAAGCGTACCTAAATATTTTATCCATATTCAATCAAGAAGCATAATCTCCAACCAATTTAATTTTAAATGAAATTGCTAGAAAAATATTAATAAAAAAACATACAAAAACAACAAAAAAATTAAAATAATAGGAAGCAAACTTTAAAGATAAAAAAAATCAATGGGTGAAATTGAAAACACATGTAAAAACCATGCAAAACCAAACAAACATCATAAATATGATTAAATCTTAAAAAGCTTATAGCTTATCAAAACCTAAATTTGTCTTATTAAAAGAGGTATTATAAGTCAATTTAAAAATATAAATTTGAAAAACTTGTCAAAGTCAAAAAAATAACTAAAAAAGTCTTGAGCAAACCCGGCAACCAATCCTAGCCAACAAATCAAACACATAACATAAGACATGAGACTCAAATAATGTAATAAATAAGAAAACTTAAAAAATACATATAAAAAGAACATTTAAAAAATGCTTTTGAAAAAAACAAAAGTCGACTCGAGCTGATTTTTTAGATCTATGACCTGGGTCATGAGACTGATGTGACCTCTTCAAAGGAAAATCCAGAAAAAACAAAGAAGTCAGATTCTTAACTAAGCAAATATCAAGGGATAAAATTGAAAAAAAAACTATAAAAAAAACAATACAAAAGAAAAGAAAAATAGCAATTAAAAGAATTAGAACTAATTTGATATAAAAATCAAATGAAATTAAATATTCAGTGATGAAATTATAAAAAACCAATCCATTAAGAAAATGATTAAAAAATAGCAATTAAAAAAAGCATGATTAAATCTGACACAAAAATTAAATGAAAATAAATTAATAGGGGTGGAATTGTTAAAAAAACAAATCAATTAAGAAAATAATTTAGAACAAAATAAATAGCAATTAAAAAAAACAAATTTCAAAAATCAAATGACTAGGGATGAAATCAAAAATAAAATCAAATTGGAAATAAACAATATAAATTAAAAATTACAATTAAAAGAAAAGGGATTGAATCCAAAAAAAAAAAATTGAAGGACTGATATAAGTTTTTTATGATCAACATGTAATCCCAGGAAGAAAAGGAAGGAAAAGGGAAAAAAAATCATTCTTGACCATTTCATCAAACTATCATACACATGTCAACGAGGAAGAAAAAGGATGCCAAGATGAATCCATTAATGCGGTGGAAGCGCATGTCAACCAGGAAGAAAAAGGATGTCAAGATGAATCCATTAATGCGGTGGAAGCGCCATTATAACTATTGGTGTCAATCGTACGCATTGATGCGTGATTTGTATACTCTAATAGTTTTTTTTGTTTTTTTATTTATTCAAAACTAAAAATACCCTCAAGATCAATTAACAATAACAAACAAACCATGAAGAAATTATTATCAAGCCCTAAAATCCAAGACTAAAAAATTGAAATGACAAGGGTAATACAACAATTTCATTGTTCTAGCAAACAAGAAAATACGAAAACATCCTTATATAAAAGACATTAGATTATTTTTAAAAAAGTTACATTAGTTATTTTACTAAATATTTTAAAATTTAGTTATTAAAATAACCCCTCTCAATTCTTAAATATGTTTATGTTATGGGAAAAAAACCACTCTACCCCAAAAGCAAAAGCAAAGGTAAAAAAGAAAATGATCAACAAGCAATATGATAATTATATTATTGTAATGAATAATAAATTTTGTCTTGAAGTACAGTAATATCATCATGAATTTTAGCTTTCTTGTTGGTAAAAATAAAATCCCAGCAACATCTTTTGAGTTTAATTAATTTGGACATGTTCTTTAAATGTATGAATCAAAAAATTGAGTGAGAAAACAGTTCATGTCCGCCTGATTCCCAGTTTTGAGAACATCAATGCTGCATTTCTTTCTTTGGTATTGCTTTGGCTAACTTCATCGGGTCCATTGGTTTTACTCTGATGCAATAATCAAGTCATGTTTGTAGTCAAAAGGTAGAGGTACAGACTTGAATGCGCGATACTTGCCAACGTTATTCAAATGTTCATACTCCAACCTGATCAATCACAAGAATATGAACAGGATTAGCCACAATATGCAATTTACAATGAAGTTGGGAATTTTACACAAAATCAATGTTACCTGAAAAAGTTCCATAATCCGCGACGAATAATCTCCAAGCTAGCAACAACTGCAATTATGGCTTGTCTATGTAGGAACGGCACTCGGAAGTTCAGTACAGTTTGCAACCAGGCAAATCTCAGGAATACATTCAGAACCTGCAATTTTCGCCAACGTAATACGAATTAGTTATCAGGAAAGACTCTGGTGCTAATGCATGTAACTAATTTGTAAACCTGGTTTATGTTTTAATGGTTTTCATTTTATGTAATTGTTCTTCGTTTTTCTGTTCTAACTCACCATTGCTCCAAAATATACACTTCTGTAAGGGATAAGGAGTTTGTCTCTTAGCAACCAGTTCGTAGACTGAGTTTGCAAAAGCCCCCAGTCCATGACTAGGTCCCAATATGTACCATAGACAGCTGCAATTACTGAGAATATCCAGGCTATTATATTCCTGCCCAGTCCTTTTTCAAAACTATATGCAGTCCTTGTGCTTACAGCAATAATTGTGCAGAAATACTTGAGACCATTATATCCTTGCTTCATGTCCTTCTCTTCGAAGAGGCGTCGAAGACACTGAAAATTTGAAAAGAGAGCTGTAAGTGCCAAGCCCAACCACGTAAGTTACAATTTCAGAGCAGCTCATGCATACCTGAAGGAGACGAGACCAGTAAGGAATCACAGCAACAATGAAATAGAAAGTGCTGTATATATCACTGGTTTTACAGGTATTTTGTCTCCGCTTATAGTCTCCCCAGCCATAGTAGCATATGTAGAATTCAAAGCTTCTAAGGGCTTGCACCTGTATTCAAACAATGAGGGATGCTCATTGTCAAAGTGGCAGTATTTGTATGGTGATTTAAGGCATATAAAGCACTGGTTTCTCTACTGACCTGGCTAGTTAACTGGTCAGCCAAGAAGAAATCTTGGAAGGAGACCTGCAATTGAGAAATTATAGATAAATAGGTTGATCCCTTTTATATTTCCTACTCTGCTATAAGTGTGACTAATTACCTTGTATAGAGGAGCACAGATGCAGTGAAACAAACTTGTGATAAAGAAGAAGCGACTTGTACGATATATAAAGTTGAAAGGGAAGAAGCAGATGACAAGTACAAGCTGCAAAGACCAGGGAAAAAGGAACTGGTTGAGCATACTGCACATGCATTTATAAATCTGGCAGGGGAACTAGCAGGTATGTTGGATTGCTCCACTTTTCTTACCACAACCAAACCTAGAGGTACAAGTTCTGTCAATGCTTTGTAATCTTTCGTTCTGGGATCCATTTCCATGTCAAGGTTTGCAAGCACGCTGGCTAGCGCCAACACTGCTAGGCCAAAGCCTAACATCAGAACATCTCGATAACCCAGTTCTGTTCCTTGTTTGAAGCCAAATATGAAGGTATAATTGATCCGATACCGCCTCCAGAAGTATATATTGGCAGCATACATAAGCATATGTAGAACAACAAATGCAAACAGGCTGCAAACAAGTATGAAATGACTTGTTAAATAAATTGCTAAGGTTTATCATGAGAAAGACAATATGGGGTTCTGTTAATTCTTGATTCCCTTAATTTGCAAAGGTGGTGTATAAATTAGGAAGCGCAGATGCTTCGAAACCCCTCTCTGTAACATACCTGTAAAGAGGAAACATATTTTCCATGTACTGGTGTTTCCCTTCCTTATTCAGAAGATCTCGAACATGTATGATTAATACAAGAGCTAGAATGAGAGCCAATGTGCAACCAACAAATAGGCCTGGAAAAGTTCCCACAAAACAGATTCAGTAACAAAAGTAATCACAGAAAATTGGCCTTGTAAGTTCAGATTACTTTTATTTAGATTCTTACCAATGGAAAATGATATCCTATGTCTTTCTTTCTTAGCTTTTGGTCTTAATGTGTCCATAGCTTTCCTTCGGTCTGAATTGGAGAAGTGTTTGGTGAAAGTTAATTCAACTCTCTCCATAAGCTTGATTACCTGCAATAGCACATCCTCAAATCAGATTACAAAGGTTTAGAACATAGAAGAATGAATTCATGGATATTGATTCATGACTTAGAACATGGAAGAATGAATTCATGGATATTGATTCTTGACCGACATGAATAGATATTATCTTACATCATCAGAGCTGCCAAGATGGGAGAAATCCATCATACTCCTAAAGCTATTTAATGTGCGCTTTGACGTAATCTGCAATGATGAGAACAAAACAGAAAGTCAGGTTGGTGTTAACTTCTAATTACAAAGCTTAGCGTATGATGAGAGGGAGATCTGTATTTTAACATGGAATCTACCTTGTCATATTTCTTCACTATTTTTGAAAATGCTTGGATATTCAAGTAGCTGTTTTCAAATGCAAACAAGAGAATTTAGTAGAAGTTAAGGAAAGAGGAATACAGCATCTCCAGACTATAATCCAGATAGCCAAAAAAGCAAGTTTATGAACGAAATTTATTACCTATAGTTCTTTAGAAGCTGAAGCTTGTAGTAAAATTCATTGATAGCCAGCTTGAGTTGTTTTTCAGCTTTCTTTAGATTTTTCTTACTAAACTTTGGCTCAGTTTGATTAGAAATGTCAAAGAAGCCTTTGATGGTTGAACGAGGAGTTTCAGGAGATCTTTTCAATTTCACTTGATTAAGTAGTTCTGATGAAGCTGCTTTCCATCTACTGCTGTTCTTTAGTTTCTTTTCATGATTCTCTCCACGCATAGAATTGGTATGCTTATCATTTGTGCCATCATTTAAGTCATCTAGTTGCCTTCGATTCGACTGTGAAGCCTCTATAACATCCATGGAGATAATTCCTGCAGATGAAGCAGAATATATCAGTTCAAATAACCGAAAAAGAACCAATAATTTTTATATTGAAAAAAGTAAAATGCAGAACTGAAAATTGCTAGCTCCATGATAAGAACTTACTACTTGATCCAGCAGCAGCAACATCAGAACCGAGACGATTCGAGTCACCATACTTATTAAACAATCCCTGTAAGTTCTCTGCTTTTACACGAAAGGCAATCAAAGCATCCATTTGCTTACTCAACATTTCAGCTTCATCCATCACCTCTTGCACCTTAGACTTGTAAAATCTGTCAACTTTATCAAACTCATCGCCAAGCCTTTTCAAGAACACTATTTCAGGTTCACCTCCTCCCTCGGCAGCCATGAGAAAAAATGTTTCATAACTTTCAAAGGCAGTTCGTTTCAAAGAATTCTCCCGAATGGCTTGGTTTTCAATGTTCTCAGAGCCTGCAGAATGCTTCTGCCTTTGTATTAGACCACTGTAAGTTCTGTAAAGAGTTAAAGCTCGGTTCAGGTCACCTTGTTGCTTCTTTCTTTGCTTCATACGCTTGGTGTCTTTCAAAAGGGTCTTTAAATCATCATAATCCATGTAAGCTTCTTCCCATTCTGGCACCATTTGGGAGGCAAATTCTTTCCCAAACTTCATGTTTGAAAAACAGACGAAGTTTCTTGAAATTTTATTGTGTCTATATGGATCTTCTTGAAAAAGAATGAAAGCAACCAATGAGAGATGTTGTTCTGCTCAAGTATCTATCATATATATTCTCATATCTTCACTGTTTTTCCAGCTTCCATGAATCTGATGTACAATTGGATCCTTGAGCATCAATAATTTGACCATCTTAACAACATTTCTGACCTTCAACTAATAATATTTTTTTCTCCCTTTTTCTCCTACTTCACCTCATGATTGACTTCCTGTCTCTTTCCTTCATTTATTGTTTTAAATGAGGCTTACCCTATCTAATACAAATAATCGACAATGTGTTTGTTCTGATACATGCTATAGGTAGGTATATTTTGTGTTGATGGGCTCTCTTCCAAGCCTCAAACAAATTGCACACGATTAATGTTCCTAGAAACGTAAAAAAAATTATCCATGAAAATCAATCACGGACAATTTTTTTTTTTTTCAAAGTTATTTTCCAGGTTTTTTACCCCACTGGAGTGACCTGTCTTTTGATTCTGTCATTTTTCAGCTTGTTGACAGGTTTTTTACCCCATTTGGGTGACCTGTCTTTTACTTGTAACCTTCCATTATTAGCATCCTCGTCCTTATCAGTTGTTGCCTACCTATGAGCATGTCTGATTAATGTTCCTAGAAACGTAAAAAAATTATCCATGAAAATCAATCACGGACAATTTTTTTTTCAAAGACCTTTTGATTCCGTTATTTTTCAGGTTCTTTACCCCACTGGAGTGACCTGTCTTTTGATTCGGTCATTTTTCAGCTTGTGTTTTTTCCCTCATTTGGGTGACCTGTCTTTTACTTGTGTAGCCTTCCATTATTAGCATCCTCGTCCTTATCAGGTGCCTACCTGCATGTCTTTTACGTTCTTCCAAAATCTTTCTTGCCGTCAGTGGGCCAATATTTCATTGAAAATATTTAAGATAGTCGTATTTTTCTTTTATTTAGTAGGAGTGGCCTAGTGCTTGTCACTGCGCAAGTGGTCAAAAAAAGAATATGATTGGAAAAGCCACCTGCTCCTATTACCCCATGCGCAGCTTCCAGGTGATGCGTGGTGCAAAAATGGATAAAAAACATAGCTAATTATTTATTATGTATCTGGTCCGCTTGCAAAAGGGAGGCTAAAATTTGTGGAAATAAATTGAAATGGTCTCCTCTTCATTCAGCTTGCTTAAAACAATCAATGACACTTTCTCAAATTTGAGAGTACGAAATTTAAGAGCAGAAAAGAAAATTATTGCTCATAGGCGGCAACAAACAAATTGATCTAATCCAACAAACAAATTGGTTCATATACTCTCTATGCTGCTCACATAAAGCAAATGTGAGAATTTCAAACTAATTAGAAGCTTTGTTAACTTCGTTGATTTAGAAGCTTTGTTAACTTCGTTGATCATTAACTCAAACCACCAGGCAACAGACTTTTGGCTGGTGGAAGTAGTGCAACAGCTCCTCGCTCAGGCTTTGAGTACTTCCTGTACACAGACTGAAGTCTGTGTTCCGCGGCTTTCGAATGGAAATACACCAGCAATCCAGCACAATCCCTGATTTTAAGACAAAGAAATATACCAAAATCAAAATGAAATCACACTGTGGACCAGTGAAATCTTGCTGGTGGAAAAGTTAAATAAAGACTTACTTAAGTTGTGGTTCTGAGAAACCAGTGTGCTTCTTAAGGGTGTCAGTCCAGGAAGGGGTTTTATTTAGAGTGCATCGAGCCACATATACTGCTGAGGCAGCAACCATTGATGGACAAAACATGACTGTGTCATAATGCATCAAGCCCAACTCAGCTAGAAAATAGACCATGTTCTCCACCTAGACAAGTCAAAAACAATTGCAGATATATAAGTAACCTTGCATATGGCCAGATAGTAGAAAAAATTATATTAAATGGGAGTATAGATTGTAAATCATTAGACTTAAGAGTTTTCTAACTCACTCCGTTCTCAGGAATTGATGCCTTAATGAAGCGAGCAAGGAAAACATAGTGTGTAGGCACTGTCAGTGTCCATTCCAGGTTTGCCAATATAGTCTTCTCCATAACTAGAATCTGTTCATGAGTGTAAGCTCTGTCTGAAATGCACACCAAGTCATTGACCTGAAAGTTTCAATTCATTGAACACTTTAACTTTCTGGAAAAATAATCTACTTGATAAATTAAAGAACGAAAAAATGATATACGAGGATTTTTTAATTACCTCAGGAGCCCATATCTCTTCATACTTTGAGGCCATAAGCGTGGCACTCATGCCCACAAGCTGCAATTCCTTTCTGGGAACAGTCTTCACAGAAAGGAATCTATCAATGATATTGATTGTGAGATAAAGAGTTTCGGGTGAGAGCTCAAACTTGTGCTGCACGTCAATCAACCAATCCACAAGAATGGCTCTCATTTTCTCATTAATCTCGGGCTGCCTGTCCATGTAGTCATTGGGCCGGCTCTCATTCTGCATCACAATATCAACAAACACCAGAACATTATGCAAAGATGTACACTTTATACAAGCAGCCAAGCACACACAAAGGAACTTGTAAATGTCATGCACTCTTTATACAAACCTCAACTAGCTTGTAGAACTTGTAGATGTCCTCGACGTATTCCACCCCAGCCAAATCATTGTTAACATCTGCTGCATCAATATCAATAACCTGCCCCTTTGGTTTGTTTGCAACACCACAAGCAGCCTGAAATAAGTACCAAGTTAGCACAAGAAAACCCTGTATACCAACAAAAAGTTGCAATGATAATCACCTTGCTTCTAGCAGTGAGGACAGAAGAAAGAGTTGGCTTGTTCTTCTTCGAAGATCCTTCTCCTTCCTTTTTCTTGTTCCCTGGCTTCTCTTCAGTATCAGGGCTTATCTCAGTCACCTCTTCAGGCTTTGGTTTCACAGTAACTTTCTTCTGAGCTGGCTTTCTCACTGCAACTTTTCTAGCCTCTGCGGCCACTCCATCAACACCAGCAGCAGGCACTTTTTCCGCTTTGACACATACTTGTTTCTGCATTCAAAGAAAACCCAGAATCCTACTCAGTCCGGAAATCAAACACACCTAGAATCTAAAACCTGCAGTCTATCAATTTGAACACTAAAAACTGGTCAAAAAAGATTATCGAACCTTGTTGTTCTCTGCAGCTGCCGCAGCTTGAGCATTGGCAAGCAGTTGAGCACCGAAACTCCTAATAAAAGAACAAAAATATCAGCCAAGAAGGAGCAACTTGGACTACAATTGCTCTTCTATTAGTCTAAATTATCGAACCTAAAATCAGCCAATTTTGACTCCAACAAACATCAAATAGGTTACTGAAAGATAGAGAGAGGAACCTTGTGACGGGGCGATTAGGCTGCTGCCTGCCTTCTATTCCTCGAACTGTAACAAGATTACCAATATCGCCAAGAACCCGGCGGTTTTTTCCTTCAGCCGCTGCTGCAATTTTCTTCACATTCTTGTTTACACCTACAACTGCTTCACCTGTGACAGATTATCAGTCATTAGAATCCATCATCTATTCATTGTAAACCATTGGATTCAACAAACATATAATAAAATATTGAAAGAAATGAACTCTAGAAGGAAACAAAAAAAGGTCAGTTAGTCTTTTGTGGGTTCCTTTATTTTTCTCAGTAACCAAACATAAACTATAGCGAAAACAAACCAAACAGGAAATAGAGAAACGAAAAAGAAAAATCGACCCCCTAAATCTAATCTTTTTCATCAAAAAACAGTAGAAGGTAAATTAAACCCATATAAAGATTGTAATCAATCAATTCTGTAACTAAAAACACCCAAAAGGAAAACAATAGATTTATTTTAAAAATAAATAAATAAAACTAGATAAAAATTAAAGAATCATCACGGCTACCAAAAAATCATTAATAAATACAAAATAAAAACACCAAGAAACAACAGATTTACATGTAATCACAATGGGCCCATTCCTATTAGCAAAATGATTAATCAAAAACCACTAAAGAGAGAGACCCCATTATGAAGAAGAATTAAAGAAACCATTATTATTTTATTCAATCATTGACCAAGAAAAAAAGAAGAAGAACCTAATAATGACAATAAATCAGAGAAAGAAAATCAAAAAACCTCTGATTGCTTGTTGTTGCTGAACCCTTGAAGCCATTTTAGATGATTAAAGAAAAACTCTTTCACTTCCAGCTTCTCTCTCTAAATTTCTCTTCTTCTCTCTGAGCAATGTCTTGATTGCAGAGAAAATTTTGAGAGATAGGAAAATAGTAAGAAAGGGAGAAAAACCCTTCTCTTTTTGAAGCTGAGGAGCCAACGCTTCACTTCCAACGGTCGAATTTATTTTGATTTTGATTCGTTGGATCAAGGTTTGATCCTACGATCTGGAGAGCGCCAGAGTTTTATAGCCGTTGGTGTGTGGGATAAAGTTACCTTTTTTGTTAAAAAATTATACAAGGTAAGATAGGAAGGATCGCTAATTATATTGTAAGTTTAATATAAATTCCGTGCTACGAGCTATATTGGCCGACAGCGTACATGAATTTGACTCGTGTCCATTAATGATTGTGGGTTGATGGAGATTCGGTGATATGAGTGTAAAGGCCGATTAATGAGTTGTTTTTTGTATCTTTGATATTTTTTTTTTCCTTTTAGCCTATAAATAAATAAAAATAATCTCGTAAAATATTTATTTTTTATTAATATCAACTATTTTTTTATTTATAAAATAATGTACATTGATTAATTTAAGACTTTTTAAATAAATAAAATATTAAAAATAAAAAAAAATATTAAACAGAAATATATATTATGATTGGGACAATCTCTATCGAGATTGAGTCTTTCTTCAGATTTTTCAGCTTAAATTTCCACAAAATTTATTAAAGCAAATCTTAAATTAAATTTATTTAATAAATTTTGTGGAAATTTAAGTTGAAAATTAAATTAAATTTATTTTTCCCTTAAATTTTAAAGTTAATATTCAAAAAAAAAATTCTATTTATTTGGATGTTTATTGTGCTTAAGAAAATATAATTACGGTTAACTAAGAAAAAAATCTTTAGTTTAAATTATTATATCAATAATATTTAATACAAAATAATTTTTAATATATAATATGATATGTTTGTTTCTTAGATCTTGTTTAAGAGTTTGATTGCTATTGTTTTTTAAATAATTTTTTATGTGAAAATATTTATCAATAATTTTTTTATTTTAAAAAAATTATTTTTGATATTAGCAAATCAAAATAATTTAAAAATATTAAAAATATATTAATTTGAAGTAAGAAATAAAAAAATTAAATTTTTTTAAAAAATAATTTTAAAATACAAAATAAATAAACCCTTAATTTAATTAGAATTAAAGAGAGTACAAAAAAGCAAATGCAAATAGCATGCAGACAAAATAAAATAATTATTTTATAATAAATCATTAACCAAATGGGATATCCATAAACAAAATCCATGGCCCATCAAATCACAGAAAGAAAGCATGTCCCAATTCACCTAAATAGTTATTCAAGCCCATCTGAAAAATATCCATGGCGGCACACCAACACTATCCAAACTAACATCTCCATGGCCCATCCTTTATTTTTATTTTATTTTTTTCAAGATTAATGTCTCCATGATCATTATTTTTAAATAAATGTTTTTAAATTAATTTTTGGATTAATTGAGATTAAAAAAATTTATTGAAAAAAAATTTAAAACACATCTTATTTTAATAGGTTAAATTTGTATATACAAAAATTAAGAACACATGCATTGTTCATTATTATGTTTTATGATTATTATAGAGTAAATAAATATTGCACGAAAATAAACTCGAAGGGAGGTCAATCCAATTTTATTTTTATTTTTTTAATCTTGTTTAAACCAAGTCAACCGCATTATTAAAACTCTAACTTGATTATTTTTTCGATCAAGTTTAAACTAAGTCAACTACATTATTAAAACTCTAATATAATTAATTGAAGTTAAAAAATCTAATATGTACGCAGTTCAAGTCCTAAATTTTATGAGTTTAGCCTAATTTAAAAAATATGAATTATTACAAAAAAAAAATTAAAAGTGTTCAATCTTTCCTTGTAACATGTGAGGAGAATCATTATAAATTCAACCAATATAATGTTGATTTTTCTCTTTATTGCTATTAATAATTGTTTTAATATTGAGAGTAAAATTATTTTTTTCAAAATGATTCAAATGTTATTTATAGATTGACCAAAAATAATTTTGTCATTCAACTTTGAAATGCAAAATAATAATATTTTTTTCCTAAAAATTTGGAGAGAAAAAAAAATCTTTTGTTAAGGGTATTTTTTATTTTTTTTATTTGCACAATAAAATAACATTTATACCCTTAGCTACTCATAGAAATAACCTTGCAGATAGAAGTTTCTTTATCTTTACATTTTTTCTATGCAATAAAATTACATAGTTGATATTTGACTTTTTAAATTTAAAAGATGACTACGGAGGGCATTTTTATCTTTACACCAAGGTTGTTTTGTAATAATAATATGTCCTTCAGCTATTTTTTTTTTTTGTAATTCATCATGTTAAAATATTGATAAGTCAAAAAAATATGCTAATGTGTGTCATGCATGTCAGTGTATTATGATGGTCAAAATGATCTAGTGTGTGTCATGCATATGTCAGTGTATTATGATGGTCAAAATGATGGTAAAAAAAACTCAATCGCTATCTCATCTTATGTACAAGGATGTGGCACAATTATTAGAGTGATGTGTTTGCTAAGACGGGTAATGGTTCGACAACAATGAGTTTTTTATCTCCTGCCTTTCATTTCTCTCTCATGGGCCTTGATTTTCATGTTGGGGCTTTAAAATTTTAATTATGTCCTCCATTTTGTATTTGTTTTGGGTTTGGTGCTTATTATTTTGATTTTAGTGTTTCTTGAAAAAAAAAATTTCAATTTCATCCCTCTTTACATTTAATTTAATTTTTTTTTATATCCAATTTAGTCCTCATTCTTTTTATTGCTAATTTTTTATCATTTGCATTTATTTTATTTATTTTCTTTTGTCCTTTAGGATTTTAATTCGTTTTTTTTTTCAAATTTTGATCCTCATTTTTTTCATTACTCCTATTATATCCTTTTCTTTATTTTTGTTTTCAATTTAATTTCTTATTAGTTTCTTTCAATTATTTTTGGTGTAAGATTTGGTCCTTGTTGGTGTTTTTTTTTAATTATTTATATTTGAAGATTATGTTTTGTAATTATTTTTGTCTTTTACAGGGTTATTCTATTTTCATAATCATGTCCACTAGTTTCAATGATTCACTTGGTTTGAGTGTAATATTTTTTTAAAAAAAAATTAGAATTTTTTTTATTTGATATTAACTTATGAGGTTATGATCTTTGTGATTTATTCAGCTTTTATTTTTATAGAGTTATCACTATCTGATATTTTAGGTCACCAATTAGTCAGATTAACTGGAGTCGATTCAGTTTCTTTTTAAATTAATTTTTTATTCAGCATCTTTGTCATTAAATTATTAACTCTCAAACATTGTTGTTTTTTTCACCTTTTTTTACACGGGTTATCCCAGATACAAATTAGTCAAGCATCTTAACATCTTCTGCACTAATAAGTGGCTAGTTTAGCTCGATGGTGGTTAGAGTGACGCGTGTAATCTTTTGAAAAAGCAAAAACCTAGATGTTGGAGAATATAACATAAGTTGCCTTAGATGAAAAGATAAAAGCATTAGCGCCATAGATTTGTGCCGAGCAGACTTTGTTTCGTATATGAAAGGGCTAGGATTCTTTTGTTAACCTCTCAAAAGTTGCAGAAAATATAACTAAGGCCTGCAAAGTGTAATTATGATCCTAACATGGTCTTTAAACGTTTTGCTTGTGATTGCTTTGAGAGGTGATTATAATTTGCATTCATGCTACAAATGACAAGCCAAATCCTGTGCACAGATTATCGAAGCAAACAATAAAAAATGGTGAATTTGTTACAACAGACGATTAGGCAAACAAAAAACTATGCCTAAAACGACAGCAACCAGATTAGTAGAAGCCCAAATACAATCAGAAAGGTGTATTCTTCTTCGCCATGGCACACACACACATACAATCACTCAAGCTATGGCAACCTGAATAAACTCACATCTTGTTAAGAAAAACACTTGGTCAGTTACATTTCCTTCTATACTTGATCTTCTGGTCCTGCAAGTATGACCTGTAATTGCAAGCTACATGTGAGGGACGAGAGCGTTTTCCAGCAAAAATATCAGGAAAGGGGACTGAACTTTTAATGCTCAAAAGATTCTGTTGGCATGTAAAATAGAAAGAATAAAAAGGTACCCCGTTGCAATCATAAGCGTATTTCCGGGCAAGCATTATCGCTGCATTCCTGTCTCGCTCTGATTCAAATGTTAATACGAATGAAAGGCCCTTCCTTGGTTGCCAAAACAAGGACCTTGCAGCAGTGTTGGCATTGGTTCTAACCCCACACAACTGCAGGTAGATAAGGGCAATGATCAAGAGGTACAACATACTTATTGGCAGCGTTTTGAGTTTGTCGGTCATGTCATTTTACAGTAGCCTCGCATAGGCAGAACAAGTACCTGCATTGATGCTGAATAAATTTCTCTAGCCTTTGTAATCCACCCTCTGCAAAGCTTTACCCTCATCTTTCCCACATTAAACACATGAACAGAATGTGATGGATGATCTTGTCCATTCATCTGGGAAATAACCACCTGCATTCCATGAAATGCAGAAGCCGGGTAAAAACAAGTGGAACCCATGAAATATCATCCTATGTGTGCGCTTATTCTAATGTGTGTTTGCTTTTTGTGGATGACCATAGTACATGTTATTGCAATACAATAATAAGCATAAAACAGAAAAAATAGGAAAGGGAAAGAACAAGGCTACATACGCTGAATTCACAGCTAGATTTTCTCAAAAGATTCTCTACATGGGTTGCCAATCCTGCAGCTGTTACAAGTAATTTGATGCATTAGTATAGATGTTGCAACCAACAATGATAATAGAGCCCTGTCTAGAAATCTGATACAGATTAAAAGAAAATAATAAGAACAGCAGGGAAGAGGTAATGGACAGCCACAGAACAATATTGTTTATTGACAGAAAAATAATTCAGAACTAACACCAACCAGGTTCAATGGGACCGGAAGTTGTAACGATGACTTTCTGGCCATTTGAAACAATGTCTACTTGCAATACTCGGCCAACATCAAAGGGTTCAGGAGCATAAAAAGTTCTATTGGCACCTGTAGGGTCAAAATATTGAATTATGAAAGATGGTGAGGGATGTAAGATAACAAACGTAAAGGCTCTTGAAACATCTCAACCGCCGTCTTTAAGATTAAAGGGAAGCATAAAAATTTAGGACACGGATAAATACATCAATGCTTGGAATGCCTACTGAATTTCATCACTGATGACACCATCTAGGATTGTGCTTAAGTGGGGCTTAAGGCTTAACTGGACACCTAATTGTCCTAAAGAATATTCCAGATGAAGCACCATGAGCTATAAAATCATTTTTAATATCAGTACAGCACTCTGCTTCTGGACAGGCTTCTTGAACCTCAGTTAAAAGGGAGAAAACAAAGCAAAGCAAAACAAAATATATTACAAAATAATCATCGACCTAGATGAGCTACAAAATCATGTTATATGAATTGAATACCTGAAATAACTTCATTTTGGCTGTCTTCAGATGATACACGGTACCACTGAACTGAACACTTGGAAAGGGGTGGAGAACTATCTGAACGAGGCTTGAGTTGTAGAGATGAACCTAGAGTTTCAGAACCATCTAGGACATATGGAGCGGATTTATTTTGCTCAGCTCTCTTGCTCTTCGCCAGCTATAAAGGAAAAGTAAACCATGCACACAATACACAAACTCAGTTTTCAATGATTTAAATATCATGTTAGCATGGAACAGGTGCTAATATTACACAACAAGTACGACATGAACTGAACATTTCAGCATTAAAAAATGTATAAGAAGAAATTATATCATATCAGCCACAGCAAATAGTGTGAAAGAAATTGCTTTCATGAGAAATAAGTTTTCGACAACATTAAACAAACCTCTTTCTGAAGTTTAACTGAAACTAGAGATTTCTCCTGAATTTGATTTCGTAGAGCACGAAGCTCATGCTCCATGTCTATAACCTGCAAAAGCATTATATGCTTTATAGTCAATAAAATATTGTTAAATAAATCCATTACACTGTCACAACTGGATGATCTGAGCCATGTGCATAAAATGTGGCTAGAGGAAAGAACACGAGGCTAATATTAAATTACCATCAATAGATCCCCGTAATAATAAAACAGATCCATCAATATCCTATCTGCTATCACGGGTGAATAGAGAAAATTAATGTACCTTGCTTGGCTGATGCAATAATTTAATTCGTCTAGCCTCTTGAACCTCCTCGACTAGTTCCTCCACATCCTGCAATAGCAAGCATGTAAATGGATATTTTCATGTCATAATTGATAGTCATCTCATGTTCCAATTGATATTGCAGACCTTGTACTTATATGGTTATATGCAAAATGTTATTGTTGTAGCTGGTATGTTTATAAGCAATCGATAGTCATCTCATGTTCCAATTGATATTGCAGACCTTGTACTTATATGGTTATATGCAAAATGTTATTGTTGTAGCTGCATAAAGATGATATAGCTAAGCTTCCAGAGGAAAAGTATATTAGTTTATCAGATATCCATGATAAATTCCAGCATTGTAGTGAACAAAATTATGCAAAATCATGTTTAAGCGAAGAATATTCAATTATCACAATAAGGCAGTACAGTTTAGTGTGTTGGTGCAAGAAATAATTTAACAGAAGACATTTAATGATGAAAGAACTCACAGCAGCCTGGTTTTTTGAATGTTGAGCGTCCCTTTCTTCTTCATCCAGGGCCTCTCCAATCCTTTGCACAACTGCTCTGGCACTTTCAATTTCAGCACAAGCAAAAGATTTCTCTTGGTTCACTAACTTTTTAGCATCTTCAGAAGCCTGTAGGGCATAAATAAAATATAACTTCATATAATTAAGGATTTTAGAAGGTTGGCGAGGAAAAGCTCCATAAGAAGTGCATTTACACAAGGTTTTGACGGGCATGAATTACAGAAACTTCATCAATCAAAAGGGGAGCGTTAGGTCGGAAACTCTATGGCATTATTCAAAGATTAACGATGATTAGGCCATTACGATGAGAGAATCACATGGTATCCTAAGTGATACTAAGTCTAGACCCATCCTGTGTTTGATTTATTAAGCAACATAGGAAACTAAAGGGAAATGCCATGCTCTAAATCATGAAAGGCACCAAATGATATATCTATCGCAAATAAGAATCTCTACACAAATTTACAACACTATTGACTAACCTGTTTAAGAAAGTTAGCCAGCTTTTTCACTTCAAATTTTTCTTGAATTAATTCTCCTTCTTTTTGAGTCAGTTTAACTGCTAATGCCTCCACCTGCATAAAAGATTATAGTTGACAACAATTATCATATTGCAAATGTAGAAACAGAATAAGATATGCATTCAAGTGCACTTGCAAGAAGACTTCTTCGGGTATTTTAAAGGAAAACAATTGGTAACAAAAACACCAAAATACAATTTGAAGCTTAAATAGGTAATGAAATTGTAGAAGGGTGTTGAAATCCATGTTGAAAATATCAAACACATGTTACTATTTGAAACATTCGAAAGACTGTCTGCCTATCAACTGCTTTTCTACAGAAAAGGAAATGGAAAGGTGAGGAAAATACAGACCATAGAGATGGCTTTCTCCACATCTTCCTTGTTTCGCCCTGCCATACGACCTCTTAAAGATTCCAGGGCATCTCTAAGCTTCTTTAAAAGAACATGTCCTTCCAAAGAAGCCACCTCTCTAAGCTTTGCCTGAATTTTAGAGAAACAACTACAATTAATTTTTCATAGATCCAAATCAGAAGTCCATACTCTTTTAAGACAAGGCGAAAAGGCATAGTAAAAGCTAGCAGAAAGGGAAAGGGCAGATGGCCTTTGATTAAGCTAAGTAAACACAAGATATAGATTTCAATTGCAGATTCAGGCTGTGTTTAATTTTAGAAGAGTATTCCTCATTTGTGCACATCCTAAAGTCTGTGTCATGCATAAAAAAAAAAAGAAAATGGATAAAGCCATATAGAAAATAGGGCAAAGTTCAAGAACCTCTTCGGCCAACTTTGCTGCAGCAGTCAAGTTCTTGTCGAATTTACAAGCAAGGTCACGAACTGAGAGTCGCTTGTGTTGATTTGACAGCTGCGTGGTTTCCTGTTCGACAACCTCCTTTAAAGATGGACCCTTGTTGTCCTCTTTTGGTTCTTCCAAAATCTGATTATCAGGTCCTAATTTATATTTTGGAAACCCATCAGAAGCAAAGCTCACATCAGCTGAAACAGGAAAAATTACTTCTCCCTTCATATTTTCCTCAATTTCGGGACTTATCTTCGTCATTTCTGCTAGATTAGGTTCCTGCTCACCATAAGCCAGCCCCAAAAAACACAATCAAACTTTGAACCTTGAATAAGAGAAAAATCTAAAGACACGTTGAAATTTCAAATCTCGTCAAATTTCATAGCATAAACCTCCAGATGATTGTGCAGATTAAGAAACCATAGAAATGCACTTTAAAGTATAACATGTTCTGAGAAGGCAGCGTATAATCTAGCAAAAGTCT
The DNA here is from genome assembly GCF_000495115.2 of Populus euphratica. Classification (NCBI taxonomy): domain Eukaryota; kingdom Viridiplantae; phylum Streptophyta; class Magnoliopsida; order Malpighiales; family Salicaceae; genus Populus; species Populus euphratica. Next base: position 648,301 of record NW_011499944.1, read on the forward strand.
TGATCAATCATATTTAATTGTATCAGAAAGAACACAAGCAAACCAAGGGAATTATTATTCAAATGCACGAAGGCAAAAGGAGTTGAAGAGAAGGAAGGGCCATATATTACGTTGAGTACAGATGCAAGAAATTGATGGTTAATTTTACAAATTAAGTGGAAACTCAATTCGCTAATGCCCACAAGTACCAAGTCTCACAAATCAAATGCAATTACTAAGCACCAAACTTCAAATAACTTCATTTAAAGAACAGAATATTCATCGATCTGCAGCAACTCTGATCTCCAATTTCCAACACAGACCTTTCCAAGCTACTCTAATGATTCAAAAGAACATGATAGATAGACAGAAAATAAAAACCTCTTATTTTTCCAGCTCAATATTACAACCATGAAAAAAAGAGGAGAGACTACTGTCATCCTAGTAAACCTTTTAATAAAAGAAGGAAACAAATTAGTCCATAAAAGCATGTTCTTTACTTGCAGTCATCAAGTGTATGTTAACTACATTTCAACAACTCCAACCCACATTACCAAATTTCTACACACAACAAATTCTTCACCAATCAAAACCTAAAATTTCTTCAGAAAAGTAAAACACATTCCAAATTATAAAGCAACACTCAAGATTACAGCCAAGATCCAAACTTTGCAACCAAAAAGCATAAATTGAGCACCAACTCTTACTCTATAAACCAAATGATGAAAACCCAGATGAATAAAACAAAGAAAAGAAGCTAAAAGAAGCACTTACAGAGATAACAACACAATGTGTGACCAAACCTCAAAAATATGCTTAACACCAGTACATGAAAGAAAGATTCTTGCCGCAAGTTGACACTGAGATTCTACAAAGAGAGCCAGATAGAGAAAGGAGGAGAATATGAAGTTAGAAAAGAAGGAGAAGAATCTAAGGAGGGTTTTTTCTTTGCTAAAAGGAAAACACTTTGCTGGGTAGCCTGAACTAAATTTCTATTCTTCTGTGTTCAGTGTTTCCTTCTCTCTCTACAACAACAACGAACATGTCATGTTGCTGCAATGTAATATTGTGTTATAAAAGACAGTGTGTGTGGTCAAATAGTTAAAAGTGAAAAGCCAAAAAGCCTGCTCTCTTCATGCGCTGGTCCCACTGGACTACCTTCTTGTTTTGGTCCTATCGCATCACCTTAGGGTTTGGGCCTTCCCCTTCTCTTTCCATTGTGTTTGGCGGGTGGTTGGGTTGGTTGAAAGATGCTTATCGAAGAAAAGCAACCTTGTCGTGACCGCTCCTGACCTGATTCATGGGTTAACTTGGTGTCTTGACTTTTGCACGTGCAAAACCTAGTCCAGTTGAGGTTTTATATCGAACCGATTTTGAAATCTTTACGGTTAGATTTTGAAATCTTTGCCCAAGACCCCTGTAATCAGATCTGATCCTCTCAATTTATATAACCCGAGCTTCATCCAGAGTTAACCATGGCGGTATTTTACAACCGTGCTTTATACAAGAAAAGGAGCTGAAATTTACAACATATTCTATACAGGGATCATTACATCGACTGGCAACGATTTTTGTGATACAGTAAAATGAATGAACATACATATGTACTGCTGGAGGTCCCCATCGAAAAATGAAGTTTAAGGTATAGGCAAAACGACCTCATAAAACATAGGATGCGTCCTGATAATCAGATACCGCAGTAGGGGTCGGGGATATGCTATGCATGCAAGAGATTTAGTACGTGAGAGTGTGTGTGGTCGAGAGAAAACTGTCCGTGTCATTTGTTTTGCTGGACGCCCTTGGAATTTGGCTAAAACAAAACCTCTGTCTTTCTCGTGAATATTTTGATTTGCTTCATTAAAAGAATTTTGGATTAATTTTGGATTTAAAGTTTGAGATTTTAGATTTAAAAATCAATGTGGGCTATGCATATTTTCAAGTTAGTTGAATCTATAATTTTTATTAAACATGTTATTTGAATTTTTTTAATGTTTAGTTTTGACTAAAAAATTTAATCAAGTCATTCAAAATTATATATAGTTTAATTTAATTGTACATTCAGGTTTGGCCAGGTTTGCTGAGCCAACTTGTGAGGCACAACCAAATTTAATAAATATTTTATTTAGGAATAAAATAAAAACTATAGCCAAATACAAAAACAAAATGACAAACCATGCATGTGAAACAAAACGACATAATAGGTCCTGAAGACTTGATTGTTGAAAAGAAACAAAAGAACCTGAAAAATAACACTTGGAAAAGACTTGAGATGAAGGATTCGGAGTTTTCCATTTTCATTTCTTTTTTTTTTTCATTCGGCGCAAACTGTATTTTTTAAAAATTTTAAAAAAATTATTAAAATTTAATGTATTTTAAATCTTAAATTGTTTTAATATATTACTGTTAAAAATAATTTTTAAAAAATAAAAATAATATTATTAACGTATATTTCAGCATAAAAAATTATTTAAAAAACAATTACAATTATATTTCTAGCCAGACTTAACAGGAGGGGTTTCATGAGACATGCATGGGTGCACCATGCCATACAATCCCAACATAGCTGCAACAAATTTAATTACACAAAAAAATAAAATCAAACTACTAATAATAGACATTAGACTACAACTGTGTGTGTTTGTACTGGGTGGTAGCTAAACAAGTCTTAATCATCGTTAATTAGATAGGTAAACAACCGTTTTGTAACTTTATAGGAGCTTATGCAAGAAACTTCCTTAAATTCTAAAGTGAAAATCATAATCCAATCAAAAAGTATCATTTGCGCACATCATAGTTGTCAATAACTTGTATCAACCGTTTTGATTAAAATAAAAAAAAAATATTTTTTTATAAAACCCAGTTAAGTTTAACCAAATTAATAAATTCAGTCAAATTAATAAAATATTATTAGATAATATCATCTTCGACTCAATTACATGCCCTCAATTTTTTTCATATTAACCTGCCAAACTTTGCGGAGTTTAATAGCTATGTTTTGCATATTATAAAAGGAGCATTAAAGTTCCTTGAGAACTAAGGTACAATGTTTGAAATGATGTTTGAGTACGAACAGATAAATGTAACGGCTAATTAATTTGATAATGTGTGCTTTAAGCCCTAGAGCTTTATGGTAAACACAGAATATTGTTTGTTTATTGATGGCGAGAGGGGGAACAACTGGTAGGTGATATTGGAGAAGCTCGCTCAAAGGTCTCTGATCAGCTAATTAAAGTGGGAGCTTTGAAAGTATGATTAGGGTTTAACAAACTATACCCCATGAATCCCAAGGATTGTGCCCTAACTCACCCACTTTGGTGGTCTTGTGGGGCTCTGGGTCTTGGCTTCTCATTGCCCATTATTCCCAGTCCTTTTCCCCGATCCTTTCAGATTGCCAAAAGGTATAGATTGCTGAACAAAACCATGGAATCATATTTTAAGAAATCTTTCTATGATGATTGTTGATTAAGATTTTCTGTCCAAGATGGTATGCCATTTTTTTGTTTGGGGGGTGGAATTACAAAGGTAATTATTTACTAACTAGATGTTTTTAATTTGAAATTGCATTTTAAAAATGCGTTGGCTTCAAAAAAACATTAAATTCATATTTTTTGTAGGATTGTTTTTCAATGATTTTCACATATTAATGTAAAAAATTTTAAAAAATTTTAAAAAATTATTATAATGTATTTTTAAATATTATCTTCCACCATAGTACTAAACACACATTAAATATTTGCCGTTTGAGCTTATAGATTTTTTATATTATCTGTTACTGTAACTTTTTATGCATCAATTTTTTTTTTAATTATTTTCCAAAGTCAATTTATTTTTTCAAATTTCGACCTATAACTAGAATTTAATAAAGCACCGAACTTTAAGTCAATCAAAACGTCAAGTTGCCAAAGTCTCATAACACAAACTATATTTTAAAATTAATCCAAACCCTTAACGTCATTTAAAACCAATATATATATATATATATAACTGAAGTCCAAAATCTTTTTTCTTCCTCCAACTTTCATTATCTTTTAGGTATTTTAGCATTACAGAAAGGGAAAAAAAATCATAAACATTGAATTCTAGAAGAGGGTTGATTTGGGTTCGAGCTAGGAAGAATCAAACATCACCTAAAGCAAGTCCCACCTTCAACACAATCGATCTTGCCAGCTATTTAAGCCTACAAGTCCCTATCTTCCTTTTCCCTTTCACTTTTTTTTCGGGTCTTGAAAGCAATTATGGAGGATGGATGCTAGATGGCTTGAAGCAACAAGCTTGCCTCTTTTTTCTACTTACGAAGAGGAAGTGCATTATCTTATTGCAAAGGCATCAAAATGTTCGTAATATATCCTCAACACCTTCACATGGTAGGGTCCAAATCCCAGCTTGCATGGGCTACTCCCAATACGTAACATATAGAGGCCATGCCCTCTTGGTGATGTTGGCACTTGGCACCAGTTTTCCTGACAATTTGTCAATGATTCCTATTTAAAGTTCATGAAGAAGCAAATTTATCATGCAAAAGTTCTTGGCCCTGTAGAGGTGATTGATTTCTTTGAAAATCAAGCTGTCCTTACCTATGCCATGTCCAAGGAAGCATGAGCTTGCACAGTAACGCATGGTTCTAAAAGTCAGTCTTTGTCTTTAAGACTTGCATTAAAAAATTTTCGTTTTGAAGTGACCATTTGTATGGCTTAATTTTTTCTCTAAAAACTTATGGTAGTAATCATATCCATTGTTGGCATCTGGGCAAAGGTGCTTAATTGGAGGTGATTTTCTTCTCTTTTTTTTGCTTAAAAAAGCATAATAGTCCTTATTAGTTTTAGAGCTTTGAGTTTGCCCCTTCTTTTTTATATTTTGCTCGAAGCTTGCCCATTATTCCATGACATATCTAAGAAAGAATATTTTTTTAAAAAAAAATGGTTTCATATGGAATTTTCATTTAAAAATTGGGCTAGTCTTTTGTGTTTTTGATTGCAAGAGCTTCTTTTTTAATTAGATTTTGATAAGAAGTAATTTCTTAGAAAAACCTAGCCTTAAATATTATGGTTATAATATTTTTCATTATAATATTTTTACAAAATAGTTGTTTGTTTTTACTCTTCTTAACTGGAAATTCTAGCTCTACCTCTACATATATATGGTGAACTTTTTTATCAACCTATAAAATCTTTTTATTTTAGGGTTCTCTTATCACCACCATACGATCTTAACTAAATAAAGCCAACTAGATTTCTGCGAGCATAATTTAATTAAAATTATGTATATTAAAATCTTCATTGACTGACATTTTAATTGTTGATTAATTAGGATTATGTCTTTATTCCCTTACTCACCGAGCTTCTTCAAGGTGGGTTTAGTTCAAGTTAATTTCTCTCTTCAGTACATATAAGAGGAAAATAGCAAGAGCAGTTGACATAATTAGAGCATATATAACCAAAAACCAGCAAAAAGATGATATTTATAATCACTCTATCCTACATCTAGAGGCAGACAGGTTCAGGAATATCATGCTGAAGAACAAAGTCTTCACTAGAGTCCAGAGAAGTATAATTTCTAACATGAACAAACATTCACATGATAGGAATCTCAGCTTGATCGGCCACATTGTCAAAGGTTTTCCATGGTCCACCTCTTAGTTTTCATCTACTTTAAGATTTTGCTTGTCTCGATTCTCAACACATAACATGCTATGGCTATGGCGACATTGAACTCCTTTTCTCTTCTCTTCTTTTCTTTTCTTCTTTAATTCTCATCTCCATTATTATTATTTATTGAAGAGTTAAAGTTTAGAAGTCTTACTATTTACTTCTTATATATAATGATATATTTATATTTAATTAGTCTTATTTGTAAAAGGTATTTTGATTTTTGATTTTTCCACATTGGTGTGTCAGAGATGTTTTAAATGTATGTTTTATATTTAGTTAATATTTTCAGATATATATATATATATATAAAAGATAGAAATATGTTTTTGTTAAAGTAAGAGAGATAAAGTGAATTTTTGTATTTTTATGACATGAACATAAAGTAAAGAGAGATATTTCTATGATATCTTTGTTTCTTTTGTTGTGAAATAATAAACAAATACTAGCTAAATGTTAAAGAATTAATGTTTTCATATTGGATGTATAATCATCCTATGTATATAATAGTTCAACATGGCAAATCATTTCCACCTGCTAGTAGTATTTGGGATCATTTATTTATTTATTATGATTTTGCTTTGATGGGAAAATATCTAATTAAAAGAGTGCAGCTTTACATAATGCAACAAATAATAATAATAAAAAAAAACTAAGAAGCATTAGTAAAATATTGTGGCATGCTAGAATTATTGCATTATGTGTTGGAACAACATAATAATGATTTTATCTTTTCTATCAAAGTTCAAAGAACTTGCTATGAAGGATAATACAATCTTTTCCTCAAAATTTAGAGGATATTATTTGATTGATCGGTGATAAATTGATCCATTAACTTTTGTTATAGTAAAATAACTTAATTATACTTAAAAATTAAAAAATAAAAATTAGCTTTCCTCTAGGGACTTTCTAGTCTTTTTATTTTTTCAGCATGAGAAAGTTATGGAATTATCTGTGCAAGCAAAAGTTATTAAACTAGTTCTCAAGTTTTTTTTATTTTTATCGTGATTTCTTTAATTAGAATTAAGTTGGCTTAAAACTAATTTATTATTTTAATAAATACAAAATATTATTAAAAAAATTAATTGACACTTAAAATGCATACGCCAGCATGTAGATTACCTTCGTGTTTTTCAAGAGGCATATGAAATGTCATTTGGGGGAGGAACGTGGACTTCCATGCACGACAACTTTGAAAGGGCCAAGGCGTCTCCTTCGCCATGAGATAGCGTGTATGGTTTTTGGGTGATGTTGTGTCACTGTGATATATATATATTCTCATTGAAATTAGATTCTTTTTTATTTTTTAGGTTTTTTTATTAATTATTTTATTAATTTTTTTTAATTATATTTGTATTATTGAGGATCCATCATCCTATCTTTTTTCTAGTTATTATTATTACTTTTCCTTTTAAAATTCAATTCATGCACTCTGTTGTTGCTTTTATATAATAATCTTATTCAATCCAACAAAATCCATGACTTTGAGTCATGCTATTTTTTTTCTATTTTTAAAATACACCAACAACATCTAAGCATTGTTTCTTTTAATTTACAAAAAATTTCAACTTGGCCAGTAGTGAATCACGGGTGGCCTCTCTAATAGACACTACTAGGGATATATTATGTCATGGTGAGCGATGCCTTAGACAAGGAAGAACAGTTCATAATGCACGTACAATGAATCATTGACCTTATTTACAAAGGAGTGCTTCTCCCTACAGCCATTGTTATTGACAGCACCTTCTCCATTTTTTTTCCCGCTGATTAAGCAACAAATGAAGCTAGAATGAATTTGACCTTAGGGATTAATCCCTTCTTCTCTCTTTGCTTGTTGGATGCTTATTGTCTCTTCAACAATCAATGGTTTGGCCATTAAAAAAGATTTCACAGGAAAGTGGGACCAATTTGAGAATTAACCAACATCTTAAGGCTTCTGCCATTATCAATAGCTAGCAGCAGCTCTCACCTTTGCATCATTATGCACATACTGAAATAGACCCACTTTCATGCTACAATTGAAATTTTATCTAATTTTGTTGCTGTAGTGCGTACTGTATCAGTGGCAAGAATAAGGAAATGGTGTTTCATGGAGCAATTATAATATTGTCTTCTTTTTATATTATGCTAAAAAAATATATTTTATATTTTTAATATGTAATTATTGATTTTTTGATTCATTATTATATTTTTTACTAGATGTTAAAAACATATTAATAATACCTTCATATTAATTATTTTGTGTTAAAAAATTATTTGACTTGCAGTTAGGTGAATCAAATAGACATGTTGACATTTTGTTTTTACATTTATTGAGACATATGGTTATTTATTTTATTTAATTAAATGCATCCAAAAGTTTTTTAATTTAAAATTAAGATTTTTTATTTAAAAAATGCATTTAAAAAGCTTGCATGTTTTTTTATTAAAAAGGATTATACAGCCTGCGACAAAGAGCAAGTAAAATTAAGAACTAGTAGCAATCTAATCTAATTTGAAGTACAAACTAGAAAAAAAATCTAAGTTATTGATTTACTGTGTTGATTCACAAGTTATTAGATCAATATAAATAAATTATTTTTTATTAAAATGAAATTATTATTGATATTCGTCCGATCAAGTTTGGTTAATTCATGAATTAACTCGTTAAATAATTAACTGAATTAGACCAAATTAATATCTTTTAATTCAAATTAAAATCCAACTTAGATAAAACTATAGGTTACATATTCGGGAGTCGACACACGACAAGTTTAATAGCAACGTCTTGCAGCCATGATGGAGGGTTGGCAAGTCGTTGAACACTTGGACTTCATAAGTGGGACTTTGGAGAAGAGAAAAGAAAAGGGGTCTGGAGCACCTTGGAAGCTAATTGGGCTCAACAGTAGGCTGGCATGAGGTGATGATCGGCAAATGTTTATGGCAAAGGCTCATAGTATATCGCACGCCACACTAAGGGAGATAATTATTTCATCTCTTTTCACAACAGGAAGGCTCACATATTGTTCCTCTTCCTCTCTCTGATGAGAGATCCAACACCCTCAACCCCTGAAAAGCCCATTGCGGTGTACCAAGGAAATGAGATCCTTCTCGTGCATTAAATGACTCGAAGCTCTGGTTCTATGGCAGGAGATCATCCCACGTCCCCAAGAGCCTCAGGCCAGAAATTCCACAGCCCATGTAATCACACAGTTGCCATTGTTTTGTGCAGGTGGGAGATAATATATCACTGCAGAATAATATAAATTATAAATTAAATTTTTATATGAAATTTTAAAATATAATTTATATAATTTTTTAAATAAAAATTTTTTAAATTTAAAATTTACATAAATTTATATAATTTTTTAAATGAAAGTTTTTTAAATTTAAAACGTGCATAAATTTATTTTATTTTGTGTTTAATTTTTATTATTAAATAAATAAAAATGATGAGATTCGAACTCATGACCGCTTGATTAACCAGATTCTGATATCATATTAAAGAATCATTTCATCTCAATAACTTAAACTAAGATTTATATTATTTTCTATCAAATAAATTAATCATTTCTTTGGTAGAATTCTTATGATAGGAAACATGTTAAAAAAACAATATGTTAAACATTCCTGTGGTGCAATAATCTAGTTTGTTAGCATTTAAACAAGAGAGATTGTTAGACATTCCACTAATTAATCACATTTTATTGACTCGTGTGTGTATATATATATATATTAGTGTAATTAATTTGTTGGTAGATTCATTATTTTAATTGTTAGTTTTAATTATTTTATAAAGTTAGATTTATTAACGGATCTCGTAGACTTTGAAGTCACATAGGTATAATAATAAACTCGTTTGAATTTCTCACAGATTTCTTTTATAAACCAAATTACACAATAAAAACAAATTACTAAAACTTTTTTTATTTTTTACCAGATATAAATATTATACTCTCAACAATTACGTCATCATCGATTATATTTTCAGAAAAACATCTAAAAAATAACAGAATCATCTAAATTTTTTTTGGTGGAATTCTTATGATAGGAAACATGTTAAAAAAAACAATATGTTAAACATTTTTGTGGTGCAATAATCTAGTTTGTTAGCATTTAAACAAGAGAGATTCTTAGACATTCCACTAATTAATCACATTTTATTGACTCGTGTGTGTATATATATATATATTAGTGTAATTAATTTGTTGGTAGATTCATTATTTTAATTGTTAGTTTTAATTATTTTATAAAGTTAGATTTATTAACGGATCTCGTGGACTTTTAAGTCACATAGGTGTAATAATAAACTCGTTTAAATTTCTCACAAATTTTTTTTATAAACCAAATCACAAAATAAAAACAAGTTACTAAAACGTTTTTTTATTTTTTACCAGGTATAAAATATTATACTCTCGATAATTATGTTATCATCGATCATATTTTTAGAAAAACATCTAAAAAATCACAAATCAAATACCCAAATGAAGCCAAATTAAAGGCTGCTTTAGTTTTCAATAATTCGTTTGTAATTGTGTCTTATAACAATAATTTGGGATGCCTCTTATCGGTTTATGGTATAGGATATTTGTCAAATTTGTGCACCAAAGATTTTATTGCCCAGCAGAGACAGTGACGTTACTCCTACTCGAACAAAGAAGTCCAGGTAGATGCAACATCACCATCCACGATAATAATACATGCTCCATACATAAATGTATTTGAGAGGATAATTATTATTGTTTTAAAAATATTTTTTATGTAAAAATATATTAATAATTAAAAAACAATCATTTTAATATAAATGAATTAAAATAAAAAAAACATTTTAAATATATAAAAATTAATTTTAAATAACCTCCATTTGAGTCGTATTTGCTTACACTTATATAATCAAAGAATTGAATCTTGTGAAGTGTATATTAATTGGTTTAAAAATTATTAATTTAAAAATTATAAATTTTAAAATTATTAAAAAATTTATATAATTATTAACTTTAAAATATTTAAAAATTAGTTAAGCTATATTGTAAACTAATCAAGATATTTATAATTAAAAAAAGCACAACAATGTGATAGATATTATAACATCATTAGTGGGTACAGAGAAAAAGAAATCTTAAACAACCTAAATACCATTGATTTATTAGATTTGAACATTGATAGATTAATAAATGATCAAACGAATTTGATTTGTTGGGCATAAGAAAGCATCATATATATATATATATATTTTGCATGTAAAATAAATTCTACTTTCTTTAATTTTTAGGACACCAATCATGTCCATAACTCTCATTTGAGCTGCGTAAAAATAAGCTTTTTAAATATTTTATATGCCTAGATTTGGATGGTAAATATATTTGTTATTATATTCTCTAATTTTAATACAAAACAAGAATGTTAAAAATACATTTTTTTATAAACACATTTATCCAATACATGAATACTATATAAATATATAGTTTTAAAACCTTGCACGGAACTGTACCAAGCTCAAAATTGAGTAATAAGTCAGCTGGGTTAATTTATTCTGACTTAGTTTGTTTTTTAAAATAAAATTAACAAAAATATTATTTAATATTTTTTAGTTTTTTCACCGAACCCACCTAATCCAAATCTCGAGAGTGTGAATCTATGTGCGTGTCTATATATATATATATATATATATTGATTTTGTAATTGAAATATATTATACATATTTATGGATTTTGTAATTTAAAAGATGAGCCGTTAACTTAAGACACGGGACATGTCCACAAAGATACAGATGCTTAAAGTTTAACCCAAGCAGGCAGGCAATCAGCATCATTTTACACCATAGATCTGATCTCCATTTTTAACTAGAGGACGTGGTTAATGTTTAACTATGGTTAAAAGTGTGGGATTTGTTAACTTTCTCAAGCCTTTTCGGTGTGTGATTGGTTGGCAAAATGGCAGGGTCACATGTCCTCGAGACTTGCTTCATGTGACTTGCTGCTATTTCCTACAACAGTTGTGTGACTTGTGTCCCTTTCCTTGTTCCTGGGAACAATAGCCCCACGCGCCTTTTCTAGGTGTAATTGTACGAAAACATAATTCCCCTTTTTCTTAATAAGTATTGATATCATTATGAAAATGACATGATTAACTCTCATAATTCAACTATAATAATTCATATTTTTTTTCCTATCGTGTTTATTATTTAATATTTCAATGAAAGATAATTTTTTATATTTATAATTTCTTATTAGGTCAACTTTTAAAATTATCTTATACTTTTATCTAATACTCTTTATTATTTTTTTAATATTAATTACAAAAATTTAAAGGAGCAAAAATTTAATTTGATAGCTCAAAAAAAATTATAAAATATATAAATCAAATAAAAAGATGAACTAACATCATAATAAACATGTCAAACCTTCTAATACTTCATTAATGTGCAAATAAGCTAAATTTTTTAAAATATTTTATCTTATATTTTGGGGGTGTTTGACACAATTTTTTTTGTTGATATTTTTAAAAAATATTTCTGGCTTGAAAAATCATTAAATTGATTTTTTTTTTGTTATCTATGGTGATTTTGATATTAAAAAAAAACTAAAAAACAATATTTAAATATATCTTAAAATAAAAAACTATTTTTAAAAAACCTTTCATGACAATCTCGACCTCTTTCATATTAAAAAAATTAGTGTTTCATCCATTCACAAAACAAATGTATTAAAAACTTAATTTCATAGATGTTTATAAAAAATAAAAAATCAGCTCAAGGGACAAATAATTTGAATGACGTAAAGTCGATAAAATTTGCAGCATTTTACCGCTAACAGTTTCCTACACGCGCTTGTGGCGCCGGTCTTTTTTCGTAGTCTTAATTATTTTATCAGAAAAAGAAGAATAAAAAAAGGAAAATTAGATTGCCCGATAGCGGTGATTGCAGTTAAATATCTCAACTGCATTTTTCTCCTGATTTACAAGAATGCCCTCTCATGGATTGACCGTTTTGCCCGTATTCCTGGCAGAAGCTCAGGTCTGGTTTCCTCGTGGAATGACCATTGTGGCCACGACCATGGTGCCTTTGACAAACTCTCTTTCTTTTCTTTTCTTTTTCTTTTATCTTATATATTTATAATTTTATTTATGTTTTCATGGGTAGATCAACTATATTATTACAATACTCTTACTCAGGCATCAAGTCACAGATATATATATATATATATATAATCCTTTACTTATGTATAAAAGATAAACTCTAGAGTCGTATCGCCAGGGATTGTCTTTCAAACTGATTTTTCTCTCTTTTTTTCTTTTAATTCAGCTCTTTAATATTTTCCTTCTCCTTTCCTTTTTTTTTTGTCCCTCGATTTCTTTTTCATTTTTCCTTCTCCTTTCCTTTTTTTTTGTCCCTCAATTTCTTTTTAATATTCTTTCATGTTACTTTAGATCGATTATAAGTTGATAATATTATATTAAAATAATTTTTATATAATTTAATTTTAAATTAAATTAGATAATAAATTAAATTAAAAGGTTTCTTCTACTAGTTTTTTTTTTTTCAAATTTATCCTTTTTTGATTGATTAACATGAATGTTTTTGAATTAGATAAATTAATTAACTTATATTAAGATAATTTTCACACGATTTAATTTAAAATTCAATCCGAGTAAAAAGTACTTGGGTTGAAATTTTTTTTTATCGATTTTATTTTTAAAAACTTTTATTCCCAAACTTTTCTTACTAGTTCATCACGTTATTTCTAATCCGAACAAGTAAATTAAATCTTGTTAAAATAAATCTTAAATATTTTTATTTTAAATTTAAATTAAATAAAAAATTAATTTAATAATAATATTAAATAATTCTTACATCTCAATAAACTAGTATTTTATAGCCGGAGCATTGTAAAAATAAACAAGACTAAGAGGCAACACGTAAGAAGTCAATCAATCTAACACAACGAATAGCTTCTCGAGGCACCCGAGTTAAACGGTCATGCCATGGGCGTCGGAGCAGGCTTGCGATGGCAACAATCAGAGGAATATAAGAACCCGCTGACGACAATCTTAGAATCAATTTTCCAAAATAATCATAAAAAAAACCTCTCTCCAGGTGATGCAGTCATAAAAAGTCCTGGACAGTAATTGGACTTTTTAGGGCTGTGATGTTGGTTTGGTTTTTGACTTTTCTCACATAATAAGTTTTTTTTATGAGCACAAAGAGCATTCCTATATGTTTAACTTAGTAAAATATAAAAGAAAAAAAATAATAAACAGTAAATGAAAAATTACCAGGAGAACATAAGAGAAATTATATATTTAAAAATTATTTTTGTTGCATTGCTACCAGCCGGGTTGATTTTTTCTGCAACAAAAAAAAACCAATGTCTGAGTGTTATTATTGGATTTTGAAGAACAAAAAAAATTCACAACTCAGACATTATAAAAAGAGCTAATAAAATAATAATTTTCAATCTCCCAGAATAAAAATATAAAAGGATCAAATCATGAAAAAATTCAATTAAAAATAAAAATAAAGTTATTAATAGGTGATTTACATTATATTATGAAATATATTATTTTTTTATCGCAGAAAAGTTACCCAGACAATGCATAATTTTTTTCAAAATACAAAATTCTTAGATATAATAATTAATTTAAGATCAAAAAATAATAAAAAAATTAAATTAAACTTGATATACTTGCTGAATTCATTACTCGACATCAAAGTATAAAACAAAAAAAGCTCGAAGAAAAATCTACATGATAATGATATTGTATGTAAAAGAAAAATATTCCTTAAACAGAGTGTTATTTCTCTGTAGGTCCAAAAGTGCCAGCCCCAAACCAGACACATTCCAAGATAAACCATCAATATTCAATACCAACATCTACGTGGGAAGAGAGATTGGAACAAAGCCAGGCATAACAATCCAGATAGCCTTAGCAACAAAACAGTCTCTCAAGTCTCGACGCATGAATTACCAACTCCTCAGGAAACCCACGACATGAACAGGCAACAACATCATTGATAATGTGTTTCATACGTTGTCCATTAGTCAACTTCTTCTCGTGCATTACGAACCATTAAAAGGACGTGATCCTCTCCGGACCTTAACACTTCCTATCAGCTTCCAAATTCTGTGATATTCGTTTCTATTCACACCCATTAAATTATCATATGCCCTTCAGTAATACAAGGATTCTTGATTGGGTGACAAACAATTTTTTTCTGGGTCTCATTTAGGTTCATTTATAGATTCAAAAACTTTCATTTGAGTGCCTTTGCTTGTATTTATTGGTGGTCCATCCAAATTGCCTATTTATACATAAATGATGATTTTTTTTTTTAAAAAAACTATCTCAATCTAAATTATTAAGTGAGTAAGTGAGGTTTAAGATATAATTTATATTGTTGTCTAATTTTTTTTTTTAAATAAAAGCTTTTTTAGTTTAAAATTTATGTACATCTATATTATTTTATAATTTAATTTGTATCAAATAAATAAAGATACTAAGATTTGAATTCCTAGCTGCTTGACCGTCAAAGATGTTATACCATATCAAAAAACTATTTTAATCTTATAGCTTAAATTTTTAAATTGAATTAATTTTCTTATATGGTATTAGAATTTTGATAAGTCACAAATTAAAATTAAAATATAAAATAATATAAGTTTGTTACATTTCAATTTATAATCTTGAATCTTGAATGTTGGTGTGACATGTGTCAATTAAGATTGATCAAGATTGCTGAGGCTGTAATGTGCTGCTGCTATCTTCTGACGGGGATGAAGAGGCTGTGACTTGCTGTAGAGGTTTTGCTTGGTGTTATGGACCTATACGAGGATGAAGACGATGTGATGTTGCTGCTTATTGCTGCTGTCTTCTACTGTATTGCTGCTTCTGTTGTATAATTGCTAATATTTGCAAGGTATTTGGCATTTTTCCGTTGAAAATTTTTGAGGCATTTGAATAGAAAGCTTTGTTGCAATTTTCTTTTTATTTTTTTTTAAAATCAAAACTCAGTAGAGATGAAAAAAATTCTCCTGGAACTCAATTGACTAGAGTTTCAGATTGAAGGCTACTGTGGAATTTGCTAGAAAACTATTTTCCATTGTTGAAGATGTCATGTAAAATGATCACACCAATCACCACAAATATAAAGCTCACTCGGTGCACTATTCATTTATAATTTAATATCTCTATACTAACGTCGTACATATAATTTTACTTTCAAGATCAATTCATTTATTGTTCATAGCTTGGTTGACAAATTCTAAAAACATATATAACATCAATTTTGTTCAATTTAGATATTATTTTATTGTTATTTTAGAACAAAGAAAATTATAACACAGAAGATATTTTCCTTTTTTTCAAAAAAAATCACTCTAAAATTGTCTCACATATATTCATTTATTTTTACTTCTCCTTATTTATCCCTACAAATCACCTTGTTTATGCTCTTTATATATATATTACTTTTATCTTGAAAAACCTAGCAAACACAATTTTATTTATAAAAAAATATTCTTTATTCAGAAACAAAATAAAGAAATGGTATATTGAATTTCCAGACTTGCTATCTTGAAAATAATAATAATAAAAAAAAAACAGAAATATCAACGAAGTAAGAAACTAGTTTTTATTCGGGGACATTATCGTAATATTGAAATAAAGGACGTCGGTGAGAGATCCCTGTCTCGAAAAACATCCGTCAGCTGCTTTTTATCAAAATGAGCAGTGAAAGGCCATTCCTGACATTTCGGTGAAGGTCAAATCCGTCCAATAAATTAACACCAAAATTTTAAAACTCAAACCTTAATAATCACGCCCAAAAATCCCAATCCCCACCGTCCATTTCTACCATCCAACGGTATCAAACTAATCTTAAAAAAACAGGAGGGAACCAATGTATCCCGGCCGATCTCACTCCCTATCCCTCACTCTCTTCAAATAACCATAAATCATCTCTCTCTGGTGCTGTCCTTTCTCCTCACTCTCTGTTTCTCTCTCCCGTACACTTTCTCTCCATTCTCTAAAAGTCTCCAGGCAATCCTCTCTCTCTAGATCTCCAGTTTTTTTTTTTATTCACATTGCCATTGCTTCTCGTTCATTAGATTTATCAATTTTATTTAATTCTTGCTTTATTCAGTGATTTTTTTTTCGATTTTTCTGGTGAAATTTTGTAGATCTTGCGTGCTCTTAGTCGACTAGATCTCTCGATCTTTAATATTGTGTATATTTATTTATTTTTTTACTATTTTTCTCTGCAACACTGCCTTCTTATCTTTGGATAGCGATTTTATTGATTTTTCTCAATTTTTTTTATTTTATTTTAGCTTATTATGGTTACAGAAGTGAGATTATAGTAACAATTTTATGTAGTTTTTGAAATCAATTCAGTTATAGTGATATTTTTTTAGATTCGATGATTTTTTTATTTTGTAATTATTTTAGATCTTACCTATTTAATAGCTATTTTCACTTCTTCATAGTGAGCATATAGTAATTCATGCATTTTTTTCTTAAACGAAAATTTATGAGTGATAGATCTGTTAGATTTTATTTTATCTACTTTACCTTCATTGGAATTACAAGATTTGCTAGATGTGAAATTGTGTGGTGCTGATTGATAGTGGTTTTGATTTTTGCAGAAGCGACAATGAGAGAGATCCTTCACGTGCAAGGTGGTCAGTGCGGTAACCAGATTGGTTCCAAGTTCTGGGAAGTTGTGTGTGATGAGCATGGAATAGACCCGACTGGAAGGTATGTTGGTTCATCAGATCTGCAGTTGGAGCGTGTGAATGTGTACTACAATGAGGCTTCTTGTGGGAGGTTTGTTCCACGTGCAGTGCTTATGGACTTGGAGCCTGGTACTATGGACAGTGTTCGTACTGGTCCGTATGGGCAGATTTTCAGGCCAGATAACTTTGTGTTTGGACAATCTGGTGCTGGAAACAACTGGGCTAAGGGGCATTACACTGAGGGAGCAGAGCTTATTGATTCTGTTCTTGATGTTGTAAGGAAGGAGGCAGAGAACTGTGATTGTCTTCAAGGTTTGGTGCGCTCCTGTTTTTTAAAGCTGAAATTTTTGTGGAAAGGATTTGCTGATCTGTCGTTATTTTTGCAGGTTTCCAAGTGTGCCACTCATTGGGTGGCGGAACTGGTTCGGGAATGGGCACCTTGCTCATCTCAAAAATACGTGAGGAGTACCCTGACAGGATGATGTTGACCTTCTCTGTTTTTCCCTCCCCAAAGGTTTCAGATACTGTGGTTGAGCCATACAATGCCACCCTGTCTGTGCATCAACTTGTTGAGAATGCTGATGAGTGCATGGTTCTGGATAACGAGGCTTTGTATGATATCTGCTTCAGGACTCTTAAATTGACCACTCCAAGCTGTAAGTGAAACTGAAATGACTGTAAGTTGCATCTGTCAATCGCTTTCAATTTTGTCTGAATCTAGTTTATCATGTCAGCAGTTCATCTAGTTGGATTGTTTTTTTCTATGTATTTTAAATATGGTTCATGTAATTGTGGATTTGTATGATTTGACATGTTCCTTACGGACTCATTTTGTTCTACTGATCACACTTTAGTTAATTTTGCTGCTGGTTTTTGTGTAATGTATAATTGGTACTCTTTACATTTGGTTTATGGAGATAGATTAACATTATGCAAAATGATACCTGCTGGTTCCATAACTTTGAATATTTGGTTGTCATGACTACTAGTTTTAGGTTCCCTGTTCAGCAAGTATGGGATTGAACAAACTTTTGTGCAGTTATATAGTTCCTTGTCATATGCTTGTTGCTGAGGAATTGACATTGCTTCATATCTGGCAGAGGTTGTCACTCCTATCTTTTTTCTTGAGAGACATTGTCAGTAATTAGGGTAGAGCATTAACCAATCACAGTTTTGAGCTGCAATTTGTTAGGCATATATGATGTTGGCAATCTTTAACGTGCTCATAGAAAAATATAAGAACACACGAGTTGAATCTGAATTTCTCGCTTTGGATTTTCTCATATCTATCATTTGTGTTTACCTTGTACTGTTGCAGTTGTAATTGTTATTTTTTGGTTTCTTGGTTGTGTTAGCTCATTTGGATCATTATTCATTTACAGTTGGTGATCTTAACCACTTGATTTCTGCAACCATGAGTGGTGTCACTTGCTGCCTGAGGTTCCCTGGTCAGCTCAACTCGGACCTTCGAAAGCTTGCCGTGAATCTCATTCCCTTTCCTCGTCTCCACTTCTTCATGGTTGGTTTTGCTCCTTTGACCTCTCGTGGTTCCCAGCAATACCGTGCCCTCACTGTTCCAGAACTGACCCAGCAAATGTGGGATTCCAAGAATATGATGTGTGCTGCTGACCCAAGGCATGGTCGCTATCTCACTGCCTCTGCTATGTTCCGTGGCAAGATGAGCACCAAGGAAGTGGATGAGCAGATGATCAATGTCCAAAACAAGAACTCGTCATACTTTGTTGAGTGGATTCCAAACAATGTGAAATCCAGTGTCTGTGACATCCCACCAAAGGGACTCACCATGGCATCCACCTTCATTGGAAATTCCACCTCCATCCAGGAAATGTTCAGGAGAGTCAGCGAGCAATTCACTGCTATGTTCAGGAGAAAAGCTTTCTTGCATTGGTACACTGGTGAAGGTATGGATGAGATGGAGTTCACAGAAGCTGAGAGCAACATGAATGATCTTGTTTCCGAGTACCAGCAGTATCAAGATGCCACCGCCGATGAGGAGGGTGAGTATGATGATGAGGAGGAAGAGGAGGGTCAGTATGCAGAGTAGATGTGAAGGAGTGTCACAACCAAGCATGAACAGTAATATCCGATGCGTAACGATTCTTCACTATGGTATATGAAGCTTGCTTAAGTTAGCTCCATGTATGTTATTGAATTATAAAATCTGCTGCATTCTAGTTTGTATTGCGGGTAAAAGATGACGGGTAAATGAACTTCACTAGGAGATTAAGAAAAGTTCCTATTTTCTCTCTTCTAGTTAAAGAGTTCGAATATTGTTGATGAGGGGGGAGCTTGCTAGTAGTTAAAATCTGTTCTGTTCTGGATTTCTTTTCATTTTATTGTAACATCTATTAATCATTGTTGCTTGCATATTTCAGTTATTTCTTCCTTTCCACCATCTTCGCTTGTTCTATTGGCCCTCCTAATTCTGCTAATTAACATCCATCCAAGATTTGGATGGGTTTTTAGTGATTTTAAGATGGTTCAAATTTAGTTTTATAAAAAGAACAAATAAAATATTATCATTTTAATAAAAATGGTAGATAATTCAATATAATCCAGGGGATGATTTATTGCCTTGGATTCCAGAATTGTTCTGTTCTAGATTAGTTTCGGGGTGGGATGATTTTAGTTCATTATCGAGATCATGGATCATTCAATTACGAGACTGCCATTATTGCACCTGACCAGAAAATTTTTATTCCCTCGTGAAGATAAGCCATCTGTTTTTAATTATGATTCTTGCTTGCAAGCCTAATCTCAAGTCCTCAGCTACAGAGTTTTCCTTGAGCGTGCAGCAAGTGCTGGAGGACCTTCCCTAGACGCTAAATGGCTAATCACAAGTTGAAATATAACCAAAGATGAATCACGTGAAGCATAGAGAATGAGGGTATGTATTCGTAGTCTTATTTATCTTTTATTGAAAAGAAGAAAAAGGGCTTCCTTGCAAGCCACTTTTCCATGCCCTGAAGTCTAAAGCTAATCAATTTGGACTCTTCTGCAGTTCCAAGTCTATGCAATATCTAGTGCATTATAATTTATTTAATTTCTTCAAGCTGCTTTGATGCATGAACTTGAACAACCACCTTGCTTTGATGCGATTTGCTTCAACTAGCATATATCATGTTAGCCCCCTCGATTTGGTAGTGGCTTAGGCCCACCCTGTGGAGATAAGTCAACACCTCAGATTTGGTTGCCACGCCATTCACGATTCTAGCTTAAAAATATTTTCTTTGGAAGGAAAAAAGGTGGTAGAGGAACAATTGAAGAATCCTGACTTCCAAAAACCCTCGCCGAGATAATCCAGTTTCCTGCTCAGTACTCTGAACTCAGGTGGGTTCAGCCCACATATCAAAGTGATGGAACCGATTATCACCACATTCACGTAGTTGTTAAACTCGGGCTCTTGCCGACGGATTAACCAGAAAAAGTCTGGACACAAAGCCTGATTTCGATCAGGAATTAAAGTGAATCAGACAAGATATAAACTCAACCAAACCTGCTTTATCTAGTTGAGCAGTGACCAAATCAAACTTGATTTAAATTCAATTGAGTCATTGTCTTGTAAAAAAAAATTGCTATTGTTTTAATAAAAATAATTCATTCAATAAATCATCGACCCAGAAACCTAACAACCTTTTGCGTGCTGTTGTTCCTAAATAAACAGTATACTCATCTTTGCAAGTTAGGCGGGCTGTGATCAATTCATATTCATGTTACAATTTCGGAATTGAATCCAAGACAATCTACACAGAAAAAAATATTTAGAAATACATTTAAACAAGGTATTTATTAGTGTAGAATTCTTATTAAAGCTCGCCGAATCATTAGGTTCATTGGATGACTTGTTGACTTAAAACCTAAGGTTTAAATTAAACTGGATTGGGGTTAAACTAATAAAATTCAATCAACCCACCAACATATCAATTCATGATCTCATTGAAAACCAACTTGATTTTTTTTTTTTTTTTTTAAAACATTATTTTGAATTGACCCCGCCCAAATCATCAACACAGCTGGGCAGAATTTAATAACTTCGGTAAACTATACTTTCAGTGTTTGTTAGTAAAGCAAAAAAGTATGGTTTCTTGTCAGTGGAGTCTTGATTTCACTTCCAGCGTGATAATGGAAAACTAAGGCTTACAAAAGGGACCTTTTTCTTTCCATTATATAGATGACAGACGAACTCTGACTTGGACTTGCCAATAAACTTAATAATTAATATCCCTTCATTTTCTTTCTTTATTTTATTAATAATTAAGCACTTATTTGAGTCCTTTAATAAAACACCCCCGAAATTTAGTACCAAGAGTTTTCTGATTTAGGGCCATGTTTTATGTAATCGTGGACAAGATTAGATCACTTTTTCCTGAATCAAACCTATTTAACCACAAATTTTAATATATGATGCGAGTGAATTGCCAATTATAGCCGTGGAATTTGATAGTGGACAATTAAGTTGTGTTTAGTTAGTCCAAAGGAGTCAAGAGACAAAAACATACTTGTTTAAAAATAAAATAAAATGAAGAAATGAAATAAATCCGAAACGATTCTTCTATTTGGAATTTTTAAGATTTACATAGAAAGAAAATTAAACATGATTATTTTTATTTTTATTTTTCAGGTTTATCAAGAGAAATTATAATTTCTCAGAGTATATAATAGAAATAGTTATTTAAGATTTTATTTATTTATTTGATGATAAGATATGTAACGAAATATAAAAAAAAAAAATTTCATATATAGTTCTAGTTTATGAAGTAAAAAACCAGAGCTAATCTTCACAAACCCATTAAGATCAATAGTCATTTAAGATAACACGAAACAGCTTAATTTGCCATTTTAACGGCGACGTGCTATTCTCCATGTATGGTTTTTTAAAACAAATTCAAAAACCTAACTTGCAATGCAAGGTTAAGGAGGTACGTGAGAAACGAGTCTTATTGATTATATCTATACCAGACTAATCTTAGATGGCTAAAATGGTATTACTTGTACGATTAGGAAAAGAAACGTGTGCTTAGGCAGTGCTTAGTGGTTTTAAATATTATCCTTTGCCTGAGGTGGCTATGGATAAAGCCATATGTCGAGCTCCTATCCATGGCAGTTTTGTGTATGATCACCATGGCAAGTGCCGGGAAGGTCATGCTAGCGAGATTTGCTGCCCTCGTCACTACCAAAATGCATTGGAAAGAGACTTTTCTGGGGACCGTGGCATGCATTGCGAGGCCTTCACTTTTGTCCTTTTTTCTTCTCCCTCAAATGGGAAAAGAAGATAGAAAAGATGTGCTCCATAAAAGAACGCAAGCGACCATGCTTGAAACACTTGGCTGTCATCAAGATATTGCGGAGACAGAGAGGAAATATTGGGATTTTACCACCTTGATTGGATGCTTCATCTGTCACTTTGCGGTGGCATGGAACCCCACATTAAAATAATTAATTAGGGTTGGATTTGGTTGAGGCATTGCAGATAATTCTTAAATTCAAGGGTCATAGAAGGCCAGAAAATCTCATGGAACCGACTTCTTTCTCAATCTTGGCCTCATTAATTTGCTGAAAACAAATGGTCGGAAGAAAGGATTTATAAAAGTGGATCCCACCCTTTTTCTTATATGTTTTCTTTCCACCTCACCTCGCCTTAATGGATATCCAATTTAATCTTATCTTTATCTTATTTATTATTTATGATATCCAATTCAACAATATCTTTATCTTATTTATTATTTATCAAGTAAGATAATTATTAAAAAAAGTTCACTCATTCAAAGCAGCTTGGATCAATATTATCCATTATATTCAGATAAACTTGTCATTTCTGACCTCACATCATCTTATTTAAATCTTTTATTTTTTTATTTTAAAAAATTTTAATCAAATTCAATATAATATAAGAAAGTATGTCAAAATAGTTATACGTGGAAATTAAATAGATTCAGCTAGCTTTTTATATAGTTGGATGTGGCAAATTTCAAAAGAGATGATAGACTGAAAATATGGAAATCTGATTTTTTTTTTTAATCTCTCCTTTATGGGCACAATTAAGATCGATCGTCTCTTCATATTTGCTTTTTAAATCATTCTTCCTCTTGACCTTTTCTATCACCAGTCTATATATTTTATTTAAGAAAATATTATTGTTCAATTAGTAAAAAGACACTATCCTTTTCCTTTCTCCCAATTTCTTTCCTTAGTAAACCCATAAAAATGTAGTTGAAGTAGCCACAAGAATTTTAACTTGACTATATATCCAATCCAACAACAAAAATTAAGCCTTGCTCCATTTTTATTTCTTGGAGGGCAAGAACCAACAGTCA
Organism: Populus euphratica; assembly: GCF_000495115.2. Classification (NCBI taxonomy): domain Eukaryota; kingdom Viridiplantae; phylum Streptophyta; class Magnoliopsida; order Malpighiales; family Salicaceae; genus Populus; species Populus euphratica. The sequence continues at coordinate 671,971 of NW_011499944.1, forward strand.
CCAAGACTGGATCATCCCTTAGACAAGCAAAAAATCTGACTCTAAAAAACCCTAATAAAGTTGAAAAGGGGACAGGAGCCCCAGGAGAAAGGGAGCAAAATCAGTTTCCTGTGTTTTTATGGGAAATGTTGTGTTGTGCATGCCAACAGCTAGTTTCATGATGTCAAAGACTTTTTGCTGGACTATTGCCCTTCCAAAAACCTGACTTTCCTCTGTTGTACAAGTTCTTGGGATCGAAATCAGGAAAACTGTAATTTGGGTTTCCAACTATTTTGAAATTTGCATCTAATTACTGTTTAGGGGTACTTGATTCTTCAAACATTTTCTCCAATCACATTCCAAATTGTAAGTATTGAAACTCTAAAACCATAAAACCATAGCTGCGAGATTTGCGTAAGAAAGTCTGAATTACTAGGTTACTAGTTTAACTCGAGTCAATCACTCTTATTAAAATAACATTGTTTTTTTTTTTTTTTAGTATTAACATAACTAAGTTTTAATTTTGTTAAATGGATCAATCAAATTACTAAAAACATTACCAGGTCAAACAAATTTTATCAAGTTAATATATTATGAGGTTCAGCATCAGATTCTAAAATTTCCAGATCAGCTACATCAAATCGAGTTTAACAACTATGTTAAAAATGCATTGTTAAGAATTCGTAACTTCTATGGTCAAACATTGAATATGAATGACATTCAACTCCATTACAACATATAAACACAGGAAATTAAGAACAAAAGTTCACCCAGAATTTTAAAACACCAAGTGTAAACATCAATGTTGTCTAAATTTGTGTTGTCGCAACGTCGTAAAACGCGTGTAATGACACTGACTATTCATATATTTGTAAAATAAACTTATAATTTTTCTAGCCTGTAAATATTTTTCTCCAATCTAAGAATTTTCTTGTTTTGGGTTTAATTAATTGTACAATGGCACCGCAGTGACCCAAAATTAACCTTTATTGACCCCATTTATAACCCCAATATGAATTAGAAGTGCAAATCTTACGTGGTCCAGCTGTTGGCGATCCAACAAGATTTGTAAGATATTATTCTTTAGAGTCATTTTCGGTGCCTATAAATAAATAGACTTAAAATAATTATAAATCAGATTCAAAACTTTATAGTTATACGTGTGATTCATAAAAAAATGAAGTGCATTTGGACCTTTCCTCATGGATTCTTGCCCTTTTATTTCTGTATATATAATTTTCTAATAACAATGCCACTGAGTCATGCTATGCAACCATGCATACCCGCTGGCCTTCCTAGCATCTTCCTTCCCCCTTTCAGCCTGCCAAGAGAGCCTCCTTTGTCCTTACCAGAAAGGTGAAATGATCCATCAATAATACCTGAGATCCTCTCTTCCGTGCTACAATTGGACTTGGTTTTAGTTAGATTCTAAACTATAGGGAAAAGAATGGAAAGAAAGGCTGCTTATTAATTCTTTGTATATCATATCGTTAGAGTCGATGGTTTTTTCACGAGGAAAGTAGCCTAGAGCTAACCATAAAGGGTAGGTGAAAAATGCGAACCATGTGTGCAGAGCTTTCTTGAACAAATTTTTTTTTTTATATATATATATAATTTCATAAAACATAATTGAGAAATATACTTTATATTCTAAGATTATTTTTTTATTAAGTAAGAACTTTGGTTGTTATCAAAGTGACTCTTAATTTAGACTGGTTCTGGGTTACGCGTGTGAGTGAATTGATTACGACTCACAGAAGCTAAATTCATGGGCAACATTTAACAAGACAGAGAAAAATCCAAGGAAAGAGGAACAACAAGTGTTTTAAGAGTTCTGGTCTTAAAGTTACATGTCTAAAAAGTCAAAAAGCAGAAGGGTCACAATCAAATTTTCAAAGAACATTGATTATGTTTCTTATGCTAAGGAAACTAATAATAATAAAAATAATAATTGAATTTGCATGGTTATCAAAGAAAATTATATAAAAGAAATTCAATTATTGAATTAAATATCTATATATAAGGAAACTTCTAGTCGATTTATAGATTATGATCTACGATCATAGAATAATTAATTAATTTGACAGGAAAATCTAATAGTATATGGAAATAACCAAATCATTGCATAGAGAAGTCCTCTAATTACAACCTAAACAATCATATATGCATGCTTGGTGTCATCTATTCCCTTAACTTTTTCCCAATTTCAAGACCTTCTTTTCCTTCGCAAATAAAAGAAGTTCTTTTACACAAAATTAAGATGCAAAATAGTTTGTTTGTTTGTATGTTCAAGATAGAGTTTGTTTGTTTTTTTAGTTTAAAAATGTTTTTGAAGATTTTTTATTTTGTCTTTGCTTCAAAATAATTTTTTTATAATTTTAAGTTGTTTTAATTTGTTGTTATAAAAATAAATTTTAAAAAATAAAATAAAATATTATTTTAATTCATTTAGTCTTCTGTCATCTGAACATACCCCAAAATTTCCAATATGCCTTCGAAAGGTTCTATCATGCCCCCCAACTTGAAGAAGAGACCCACCACTCCCAACCACCAAGCTCCTCTTCAAGCTTCTTAGAAGGGATGGACGGTGAGGCATCGGAGCATAATCTTGAGGACCACCTCAAAGTGTGATATGGAAAAGGATGTGAGTTCGTTTCTTAGGCTATTGAGTTAACTAAGTTTATCAATTTTTTTTATCAAAATGATTTTGTTTTTTTTTAAGGAATTTTTTAATGCTGACCAGACTAATTTTAATTAAATTAATTGAATACTAGATTAATTAGATTTTAGATTAAGAAATTCCTTTAATTTATGGTATTAATTTGAAAGTAAAGTGTCTATGAACCATGCATAAATTACATTTAATTATTTTTCTTTTAATATATAATTAATGTATTTCCTATCTCTATCGAACTTTCACATTGACTAGTGTATTTAGTATTTATGAAAATATATTTTTTTTTCATTGCCACGTATCCTTTTAGATTCGAGTTGGAAATCATAGCATGAAAAGTAATAGCCTAGTATTTAATACTTTAACTACCACCATAAATTAAAATTGAGTATCATTGATAATGATATTTAAAAATAATATTACTCAAATGATTTGAAACATTAATTATACCTCGAAGGATTATCATTATTTATGCTCTTTTTTTTTTCAGGTGTTATTTCAGCTATAATATTGAAAAATGTAGGCGTGGCGAGCTCCAATTGGAAATTCATTGAAAACATTTTAATTTCTACTCGTGTAGAATAAATTAAATATTTAAATTCTGCAAATTGCATTTCGAATGAATACTTATTCTGATCTCATCTTAATGAGTGATACAGAATGAAATCCACCCCTTTAAGAATCTTTTTTTTTTGTACACTAGATGCCATTATCTAAATGCAAATATTGAAACGACACCTTTTTATTAATAAATCATAAATTAACCATGCTTGTTCTTAAAAAAAAAAAGAATGAATTTTAATTGATTATTTTCTAATTACTATTAGGTGTAAATATTATTTTTTCAAAATTATTTTTTCAAAAACATTTATAAAAAAGTTATGTGATAAAAAATAACTTATTATGAATTTACCCTTTCCACGAAGAGACACATATTTATTCATCAAATAAATTCATCGCATAAAACAATAATGAATTCAAAATTTGATTTATCAATACAGTCTTAAATAATATGTTTTAAACTTTAAATCTTGGCTCAAACTACAGCCAGCAAGTAATATTGCTTAATTGAAAGAGTTTTGATTTTTCATCCATGCATTTCAAGCTTTAAATTAATAAGCGATTTAGGAGTTTTTCAGGAATGATTGCTGCAAATATTTTATAATATTTCTAACAAATCATGCTTATTCAAAAATCATTAAAAAGTATGTTTGTCTACGCTGCCGCTCGTAGTTTTAAATTGCAATTGATGATAAAAAAAAAAGATAAAAAATAATGTTGTCTGAGGTAAATCGCATTTTGAAATGGGATTGATTAGGTGGTTTGTTTGGTATTGTAGTAATTTTTATAGTTATAATTTAAAAAATTTATTTTATAAAAAAATATTTTTAGTTAAGATTGATTTGATATTTATGTATGTTTGGTTAAAATTATAGTTGAAATTAAGATTGAATAAAAAATAGTTTAATATGTTTGGTTAAGAATGTTTTCGAAATTGAAGTTATAAAATAATTTTAAAAAATATATATTAATATTGATGGTTTTTAATTTAAATATTATAGATTTAATTATTGTTATTATATTATAAAATAAATAGTACTTTATATAAAATATTTTTTATTATTTTATTAAACTATCTATAATTCCATCACGTATAAAATACATCCGACAATTTTCTTGATTTCTTAAACATACAACAACATTAGGTAAAATATAATCATGAATAAAATTAGGATTGCGATCAAATTCTGTAAATGTTACGTCATTAAGTAATTTCTGTCTAATTTATGTAGTGTCATTGAATAATATTAAACATTAATTTTTTGAATAAAATATAATTAAAAAATAAAATATATATATTTTTTATTTTTATTGAGTTGGACTCAATTCAATACATTTTATATATTTGACTAAACTCGATCTTACTGGAACAGTAGAGCCATGTTCTACTGTTCACTGCTATATTATTCAGTAAATAGTAAAGACATGCTCCGCTATTTACTGAATAACATAGCATAGTTGAAATTCTTATCCGCACAAGAAATGAGCAAGAAGTTGCTTTTCTTCTTCCTGTTTTTTATATACAATTTATTATGATGAGATGCATGAATAAAAAGTAGCTTTTTTTTTTTTAAATAAACATGTTATATTTATGTTTTAAGTAAATTACAGATGCAACCTAAACAAATAACATGCATTGACAAATGAGGCCTTGGAAAAGACAATCATTACAAAGGAAGCTTTAAGGGTGCAAGATTTAATTTTTGAGATTATTTGAAAAATGAGTTGTTAATAAAAATTAATTAAATTATGTATAATGATCGGTGAAAGAAATAAAAAATTATTCGACTTGTATCTTGAAAAACGTAATTACTTGGGAAGATTAATTCCGCTCATCCTCCAATTTAAAAGAAAAATATAATTCCATAAAATAGCAAGAAGAAAAATTATACTTTAAAGATTAAATGGTGACATATTTTCAAATTCTTGGTGAAGAAAAGGCAAACATATATAAAAGAAAACAAGGGCAGGGAATTCATGATGAGAGAATGGGGATATTCTTAAGCAGAAAAATGCTGTCTGCTGCGGGACGATGTGAGTTCAAATTGGGGCCATGGCTGGCTCAATTTGATATCCTTTAAACATCAACGACCATCCTTTCTTTCTTTTCCTCAACAATGACCTTCGGCTTTCGCAAATTGCAGAAGTGAATCGGTGAACCTCCAAAATATCAGCCTTTCAATAAAAAGTGTGAAAAAAGCATAGTTGTAATATCCTGTCCAAGCTCAGGTTAGTGGACAAGGTGAAACGATGTCTTTTCATATATTTATTTTCAAAAATGAAACCCTTTTTAAACTAACCAGAGATTATCGGGTTAGTTGGTTAAGTCAGGCTAGATTTTATATTCGATAATCTGACTTCATAGAATAAAAAAAACTATAGAATAAGGAAATGTTTCACTTGTCACATGGTCACAGTGATTTTGGACAGGAATCATTCAGACATGTAACATGTAGCGATTTTTAATGATATCTTGTAATGCAATAGAGTCATATTCGATTACTTTATTAGTAATTGTTGATTCGTTTGGTACAGTTAACCGAGCAAACGTGTCTTTGCAACTAGTGATTGATTTCTAGTCAAAAGAACTTTCAGAATATATATCCAGCCAACAAACCAACATTCAAACTTGAGCATTTGACCCTCTCTTTTTCTCTCCTTTCATTTTTCATGGCTTTCTTCTGTTGAACTAATCACAAATGGGAATTTCAAATCATGAAAATCAAGCAAGTTTCATTATCAATTGCTTGAGCCAGGTAACATTAGAGCAATTCCCTACAAGAACATGGTAATTTGACCTTATATATTGACCTCAAGTAGTTTACAGTGTCTTTTGTGTCATGCACTTATTCTGTGCAAACTCAGGTAATACAGTTTCAATAACTTGAAGGCCTCGTTGTGACTGAGAATATAAGTGGGGAAAAATGGTTGAGAAGCAGTCAATAAAGGGGGCAAGTACAATGTTGAGAAGCGGCCAACGAAGCCCGCAGGTGCAAATCAAAGTTCTCTACTGATATGCATCCTGGTACCATGTCAAGATTCAACAATCCAGACTGCATTACAATACAATCCCCTGCATCTCTACAACTGAATGTGTTAAGAATGGGATTAGAGTTTCAAATGTTGTCTCCTTGCAATCAAGAATGGCCAATCTTCAGTATGATTGACACGTGGATCTCTTATAGTTTATAGATCAAGCAAAAGCGTGTCTGAGTTATTAGAGTGCTTCCGCTGACTTCCCAAATGGAAGATACTTGGAAAGATGATGAATATGTATGTACTCTGCAAAACTAAAAATGTTCACCGCCTTCCATGCGCCCAGTGCCGGTTGTGGTTCCCTGGTCGCATGGGTTGGTTTTTCTGAACATGTCCCTGCTTAGGGAGATCATGCAGCTCCATTACCTGTATTGTTCTTTGCCTCTTGGCTGTGGAGAGAAAAAAATGAAGAAAGAAATTACAATTGTTAGAAATAATCAGCAACTTCAAATTTGCACAGAAATGGTACAAGGGCAGACTTCGAGCCGCTTCATAATTTCAAAAAACACTTGGAACCAGTTTCATATATCACCAGATTTCATATCTTAACCTCAGTTTGGATTACATTATATTCAATCTGGATTACCTTATGTTCAAGCTAAGCAAATCACTATTACTGGTGATGTGCTGATTCGAAATTAGAAATACATTTTTTTGATGCAATGACACTAACCTTTCTCGGCTTCTTGGTACCGCTCCTGGAGTTTCCTTTTTGTGGCTTCAAGTTTCATCTGGTCAGCAACTTCATCTGAACCCTTAAGTTTCTAGATGAATAATAGAGGGTGTCAGATAAAAACTGCAGCTGTAGATTTAAAACTGATACAATTTCCTTTTTCTTTTTAACTTACATCTTGCTGACCAGATGGGGGCTTTCTCTGGCTGGTAACCTTATCTGTTTTTCGAATTAACACAGTTTCCTGATTCATCTTCTGCTCAACATTTTGCTTTAGAGGTCTCCCAGGCCCAGAATTGGCATTTGAAGGCTTACTCGCCTTGACAACAGCTTCTTGCTTCCTCATCTGTTGACTCTCGATGTCCTTAGAAGGCGTATTTGCTCCCTTAGGAGTCTGCTGTTTCTGTTTTGAAATATTTTGATTCTCTGCTGAAGGTCTCCTTCTACTTACACGGTTCTTGAGGAATTCCCCATTGTTTCGAGGATCTGAAACAACATTCCGCATTTATAATCATGAATCTAAGAAGTGGGGAATTCAATTAAAGAACTGAATACCAAAATCTATCAAAAAGAATAATAAAAGATGGCAAATTCAACTCACTTCCATCATCATCCATTCCATCAAAGAACTTCATGTAATGCAGCACACAGACACATGCACAAAAAGTTAGTCTCCAAGTAGATTACCCTGAATACAAACTAAAAATAAATCATAAGAAAAGGAAACATACTTGTGAGAGCTCCATTGAAGTAGGTTGAGTGGCAAAGAAAGCTCCTTCATCCAAAGGAGGAGAAGGAAGCCCTTCTTCTTCATCAACAACAGAAGGATTTACAGAATCAGGAGTACCTTCATTACCTAAAAGTCCAAGCATAAAATCAGATGCCAGAGAGAGTTTTCGAACCAAGTTGGAAAGAATGCTAAAAGCATTCTGCCAGTGACAAAATACTTGCGAACAAGTTTCTACCTTGTATAACATTTGCAGCACTATACCACTCGTCTACCAAAACTTTCCAGTCTCTGCAACAGATGAAAGAGAATTTTAATGTTAAATAACCGAAAATAAACCAATAAATTCACTGGAGCATTCTAGAATTACAAACTAAACAATGTGGATAATTGAAGTCCAATGTCATCATTAACTGCACTTGTACACCCATATGTCTCCAGCAATAAGTAAACTAATTTTCTAATATATATATGCTCACACCAAAGTTGCAATAGGTTGAGAAGGAAGCCACTGCCTGTTCTTATTGTGCACATGGCTTATTCATACATATATGAAAGAAGAAGAGACAAAAGGGCAGGCAAACTCATCCAGAAAATAAACAGAGGGCTTAGGCAGAACTAGTATCTGAAAAAAAAGAAAAGAAAAGAAAAAAAGTCCCAATAAATGCCATGCTTGAATGGATGCCAAACCTCTACCAACAAATGTGAAAAAAACACATATTTATAGTCATGGAAACTATAGATATTCAATATCCAGAGAGTGGCAATAACCCAGAAGTTCATTCTTGGTTTGGCAAAACAGGAGAACAACTAGCAGAAAGGATAAAGCACCTCATAAACCAAGTTGAACATGATGCAGTCCTATGGTACGGTCGAATTGCTAATTATTTAGCACACAACAACAAACTACCACTTCATCAAGGCATAAAGAAACTGTTGTACAGCACAGGAAACAAGCACATACTCTATTAAAGTCCGTGCAAGATGTCGAATCTGCTTTGATCCATGCTTCCGGAGCCCATTGACGGCCTTTCCAATTTCAGTTGCCTGGTGAAAGACAAGCTCCATTAGTACAAAAACTCAAGTAAAGGAAATTAAAAATTAGACTGAGACAAAAATTTGTAATGCTAAAAAATATTAATCCAACTCAAACACTAGAGGAAAGAGGGAATCCAACCTTTAGAGTATCCACAGTCAAAGCCATCAATCTAAGCTTCCTCAATGATTCAAGCAACACAGAATCAGACTGTCATAAGAACAATCATAGCACAGACAAACAGAAATCAGAAAACTCAGAAAACAAGTTTCAATATTCTCCAACCAAACAACAACAATTCTCAAAAATCTTCACACACCCCATTTCAAAGGATCCATAAAACCACATAATTCAACAATCCAATCATCCAAATAAGCTAAAACAACTAAAATGCTGTTAAGATAAAATAAAATACCTCATCTTGGCTGTTATAAAGAATGCCTTTGATCCTCAAAACCTCATCAACAGTCTGAGACACCTCCTCAATCTCATCAGTTAACGCTTCAGCTTCTCCAAAACTAAAATTACTAACCAACTGATCATTCACATTCACTTCTCCATTATCAATATCATTATCCCTATTACTACTATTCACCTTGCTCTCTTTACTCCCATCTCCCTCGTACTCAAACCCGCCATCATCAATATCTATATCAACTTCTTCTTCATCATCATCACTACCAGAATTATCACCATCCCTTCTTTTGCTACAGCAACCTCTATCATGCCTCTCATCTTCATCATGACCCGGAACAGCCAGCTCTACCTGGTTACAACCCGAACACTTTATCAATCTACAAGAAAACAAACGTTCTGCAATCCGATCTCTACGCAATTTAAACTCTTGTGGACAATCAGATGCTGCAACCAAGATTGCATGATCAATGATACCAAAAATATCAGAACTTGCTGTCCTAAAATAATCCCTCCAATAATCAAGTGACACAGGTTTCATTGTAACCTGATGACCCGGCTCAAGAACCCGAATATATCACTCTTTATTCAAATTTGGCAATTCCCAGAAACAGAATTAACATTCACGAGACTTCCATAACCAAAAAGAGACTTATTTATCATTATTTTTTAGAGAAACCCAGAAATAAAAAACCAAACTTTTTCCAAATCTGATCACATACAAGACAAAAACCAAAGATTGAAAATTGATTATTTCTATATGTTACGAAAATAAGTTTATTGTTCTTCTTTCTGGTTTCTGTTTTATCTTGGTCACATTAAAGATAGGGTATTGAGGACAAGTTGAAGATGATGATCGAAAGAGAATAAAGGCATCTGACAAAAACTAACGCGGGGTTTTGTTTGATATTGGATTGTTGCAGGGAGAGAAGAAAAGTTTCCTTGGGAAAAAAATATTTGTCCTAGAAAAAATATAGGTAAGACCGAACAAAAAAAAGGCAGAAATCTAGTAAGAGGGGCCAAAAAAAAAAAAGCGAGAAAATAATTTGGAGTTTTTGTTTCTCTCCCTTTCCTTTTCTCTCCCTCTTTGTTTCTGTTTGGTTTCCTTCCACACAAAATCAGGTGCTGTGCAGTAAAAAGGCAGAGAGAGAGAGAGAGAGAGAGAGTTTGTGCTCTGTACAAAACAAACACACTTTCATTGAAACTGTTGTTTAATGTTCTATTTATTTTTATGCTTGCTAAGGATTTTTCATTTTCTTCTTTCTTTTTTTTGGCTAATTTTATTTACACGAAAATAAGATTAGATAGATAATATAAAATGATTATTAAGAAAAAATAGAGAATGATTTTGATTGTATATAGTATGCTTTATGGTTTAATTACATTTATTTTCTTTATTAAATTTACTTATATCTTCATTGTATGTATGGATCAAGAGTAGATAGTTGTTTTTTTTTTACAATTTAAAAACAAAAAATTTAGGATATTTTAAGTAACAATAAATTTTCTTTTGTTTTATATAAAATATTTTTTAATTTTTAACTTGAAAGATAATTCCACCTAAAACATTTTTCAATAATATAGTGATGGAATAAAAGATAATAATAAAGTGATAGTAATAATTATGATGATAAGATAAAGGTATAATTGAAATAGTTGAATATATTACAAGTGAATTACTTGTAAAATATTTTATAAAAAATTATAAACTGAAAATATTTCATAATAAATCAATTGAGTTTGAAAATTGATTACAAAATATTTTTTATATAAAAAAAACATAAAAAAATAAAAAATATTTTTTTATAAAATATTTTAGGTGAAGTAAACACACCTCAAGAATTATCATTTCCTTCAGTTGGTTTGCACTGTCATAAAAAAATTATCTTCTTGGCATGGTTTAAATATGCTATTTTTACTACAATTAAAATAAATTATTTTTTAATAATTTAATTTCAATAACCAATAAAATTAAACTATTAAGATATATAATCCATTGGAATAGATAAATTATAAATTGATTAAGAACTGATCCATAATTTAAGGTTTTTACTAAATCTTAACTTACATAGAATGTTTCTTTATTTTTTTATTATATTAATTTTAATAATATTATTGACTTGAATAATTTTTTTATACTTGTAAAAACTCTGTTCAAAATTGTTGATTTAGATTATCACCAGCTTGTATACCCGCCCTATGCTGTGAGGGCACCCAGTTCTTTTTAAGTAAAAATAATAATAATAATAATAATTCTAAGTCTTAGGGAATATTTTTGGTATTGTTATTAAATAAAAAAATATAATATTTTTGATTTTTTTAAATTAAATTTTCTGTCATTGTATCTCTTATTTATCTTATCTAATACAACATTTTTTTCTATAAGACATATTTTTTTATTATTTTGATATATTTTTAAATAAAAAATACTTTAAAAAATATAATTAATTTATATTTTTTTTAACAGTGTAATAGTTATGGATTAGATTATTTGACTAAGATCAGATTAGAGGAGAATCCACAACAAAACCATTAAAGCCAAGAGAAAAGAACATGCTAGGGCTTTGTTCTTTTTTTCTAAATTATTAAAAAAAAAGAGCATTTTTTGGGATTTTCCTTTTTCATTATCTGTATTTGTTTATTTGCAGATGGCTGTATTGGATTGGATATTATTGTGGGCGGTTTTAGGACACAGCTTGTTGAGTTTCCTAACTCGGTTCCTCGCTGAGTCGCCGCCACCTTCCGGTTTGAAAAACGTGTCAAAAGCAATTTTCGTCATCGGTTTTATAATACGGAGTCATTTAACTGAAATTTAAAAACGCGGCGACTCGTTTTTGTGTTAGAGTGACGGCTCTTTCACGCTTTTGCACCCAAGGTGTGATTGGGTTCTTGACACGTCATCAATTTGAATTTCCTTTGGTAGGTAAAGGTGTGTTGGTGCGTAGGCGGTAAATTTTGGTACGATGGTTGCTGGGGAAACGAGTAGGATATGTCACCGGACTGTGAGATTAGATTTTATGGCTGCTGAGTATTCATGAGCTGTTGGTCACCTTCAACCTGGATTGGTTGGTTTTTAGGTGGACACGGACTTGTGCAAGAAATAAATTAAATCTCGATTTTTGCTTAAATTAGAAGTTTCAAGCCAATTTCATTTTGTTTTATTTATTTTATCTTTACTTTTGATAATTGTTAATGCCACAAGGTACATGGCCACCTATCAAGTAATAAATAAATAAATAAATAAATAAATTATAATATAATTTTATATTAACTAAGAATTCTAATTAGTTTTTAAATATTTTATATAAGTAAAATTAGTCAATAATTGTTATGCATGAAGATCTTGCAAGAATGCTGTCTCATCAAAATGATGTGTGACTTTCAGGCATGTTTGTTAATTTTTTAGCACCGGTAATTAATTTGATATTTGAAAACAAAAAATTGACCTTCTTGCCTTTTGTAATACCAATAAATTATTATATAACGAGCTTAATGCTGACAATTTTTTTTTTTGGATACTGGCTATTGATTGTTTTAATTTAAAATAAAAAAATGTTACCCAATTCAAATTCTATGAATTAAATCATAGTTGCAAAAAAACTTGAATCATTAGATCATCAGCTTACTTATTTTTATTAAAACAGTATTGTTTTATTTTTCCTTAAAATCCCTTAATGCAAAATGCAAAAAGATCTGGATTATTAATTTTCCATAAAATATTGTTTTATGGTTACTTTTGTTGGTAATATTACAAGTAAAATTTATATGTTATTGTATTATTTGATTTTATTTTTTATTATGATCCCCTTAGTATATATTGTAAGAATATTCTTATCAAAGTTTACCGATATATTTAATGATGAAAAATTCAACAATGTTACCATAGCATACCAACATATAAATTTCATCAGTGTTTTATTTATACATATTAATTTTCTAGCAGTAATTAATTTAAATTTTTTGACTAGATAAATCATGTTATTAAAAATCTAATTTGATTAATTAAGTCTTACTAGATTAATATATTTTTTTTCAATTTAAAACCCATCCTGATAAAATTTTAAATCATAAATTCCAAAATCAACAAGCCTACGAAACCAAACAACATAATATTAGATGTTCACCACCGAATAGTAAGCCCCACGAGATAGAACAAGTCATAAATAATACTTTTTGGAGAAAAATGGATTTCAAAAACCAACTACGATTTTGGATTGTTATGAAGCAAGGATGTACTATATATGTAAATGCTATTAATTCTTGATTTCTCATTGACCATGCATGCCTCTCGTCTTAGATGTAGTGAAACAGGATCATTGACCATATTTTCCTTGCAAGTATACAATTTAATTTCTGTTGGCGTGGGTTGTGAAAGCGTAGGCAGGAGGCTGGTCTCGGAGCAAAGTGGCCTTTCGGGCACTGAAAGGTCAATGGAAGAAATTTAGTGATTTTGACGGGCGGTATGCTTCTCACATGAGCAACATTCAAGTCTTGAAAACGTATTTTTTCCATGAATTCTTTTATTTTAAGATATATGATTTATCTTTAATCAGATCTGAAAGATAAATTTAATCATGACCAGTTCAACAAGATTAAAAAAAAAGGGAAAAAAATCACCAACAATTAATGTTCTCATAAAAACTGATGTGTTAATTGATTTTTGATAAAATGCGGGTTATATGAATGATACATAATTAATATTTCATATATTTATATGAATATTTTGTATAAAAAATCGGTTTGTACAGTATTCCTAAAAAAAAAGTCAATGAAGGCAAAAGCCAGGAGCTTGGGCTTGATCATGCGTTGAAAAAGCTCACCAAGCAAGTTATCAATTCATTCACCGCTAGTAATTTTAAGCAAGATCGAAAATAGTCGATGGTCAACTACTGCATCAACACTAAAAAATCCAATTAAAGTACCAGTTGTTGAACAACTTGGAGCTCCATCCAGAGTCAAATCCGGCAATGTTCTATATGATTAGCATAAATATAGATTATCAAGGTGGCTTGTCTAACAACCTGCATCTCATTAAGCAAGAACCAAGAAGGACAAAAAACAGTGGATTCCAGGAAAGACTGCCGCCATACTAAAATATACAAGTCATTAATTATATTATGGACTCTTTGAACGAATTCATTGATCAAGAGATTAATAACATCATCCATGATTCTATGCATATTCTTGCTCTCATCATGGTCTTTGGATCATCCCTTCAATTTCTGCAGCAAATCTCATATATAGATATGCTGTCATTTTGGGCAGATAACTAGTTAGAGATAGTGAAAATCGTGATGCAATTATGAAGAAAAACGTAGAATGAGCAGTTTCAAGGAAGATGAAAAAAATCAAAGGAGAAACCAAGCAAAAACTTGGAAGAAATGCTTTGCAAAAGTTACATTACAGGCTAAAGGGATTAATATAAAAAAGAAGCAGAACACAATATTTATCAATTTTCAATCTAAAGTCAAAGTGGATCGGTGTGGGCAAACAAGCTTGGAATACACGGTACGTAGGGATAACATGGTGTCAATAACCTTGCAGACACCAAATATCAAGTCTAATGAAAGAAAGTCACGAGCTTGACCTTTTATCATATGTTGGAAGAGGTCATATATATATTGGTTACCAATTTATTCACGACAAATTACTCTTCACACCAAGATTTCAATAGGCTAGTTGTGATCATATTAAATTGCCTGTCAATTTGTGATTTAATCAAATAATATCATTTTAAATTTATCTTTTTTTGAAGAAAAATGAGTTAGATCTAGGTTAATTACTGGACTCACAACCTAAATCTCGAGTTAGATCAAATCGGGTCTTGTGACTGTGATAAAAAATCTAAAGTTTTTCCTTCTTTTCTTTCTTTGAACCAACACAATCCAAGGTCAACCTTATTAAGACTTCCCAGAACTTTAATTAAAACCACACTCGCTAATTTACTCAGACTTCCAGTTAGAGTCAAAATCCAGGAATGTATTGCAGGCTTACAGCATTAGGATAATGAAGAAGGCTAGTCATGATAAACACTTGACCATTTCTTTTTGAATATGAAATAGTTGACCACACTCTTTTTAAACATATATGAAATAGTTGACCCCACTCTTTCTAAACAACCTGATGTCATTAATTACGGTGTCATAACTTTAGTTTTGAATTTCCATTTTCATATTTCATGATTTGCAATTCCCTGATTTGCATTGTCCATATGTTACTATGTAACATTCATGCTTACTCATCAAACCCAAACCCAAGAAACCATATAATCTAGGTATTTAAAAAGAATTTTTTTTCTCCTCTTCCTTTTCTTCTCACCTGCCGTAACTTTTTAATTCTCTCAAGTATACCAAGAATTCGATCTTTTTAGTTTTAAGAATGATTAAAGAAACAAGTAGCTCTTTTTTTTTTTGTTTCTTTCTATTCAGGATTTAATAGTTGATGAATTAAAAAAGTATTTTAGAATTTATGTGATGTTTAATATATTGATTTGATAAAAAGATAATGAAGAGTTGAAATTAATGTTTAAGGTGTTAATTTTGACTTAAAATGAATTGATTAAGTATAGAAATCTTGGTTTGAGGATAAAAAACTGGTAGATCAAAATTATAAAAATCCTGATCAACCGACTGGTTTGAATTAACTGGTCGGTTAGCTTATGGTGGCAGTCGACTGATCCATAAGATTCAATTAATTCTTTTAGATTCAATCAATTTGAGATATGTTTAGCATCGATCGAGTAAGTCAATTTAGTTTTATAATTATGTTTTGGTTTTTAAAATTAGAATCGCAATCTTTTACATTATCTGTTTTAAGTTATTTTTAAGTGTTTTTCATATCCGTTATAAGTTCTGCTAATGTTCTTACTAGTGATTCTCAGTATTCTTCAATTCTTTATTTGTTTGTCTTTTGCTCTGTTTTCAGGCAAATAAGATAATTTTTAATATATATGTAATATATATAATTTACGTATGTAATTAGATGTTGACTACAACTGATTTATTTCTTGAATAATTATATATATTGTTGTTTTATTTTTCACGTATTTATCTATTCTTGATATCTCATTCATATTCTGTTGAATTAAATTCTATTCAATATGACATTTATTTGCTTTTATAACTATGTGAGTATCTGTTATTTCTTGATATCATTATATTTATCAAAAAACTCTATACTAATAAAGAGTAATTAGTCCATATACATATAGGAGTCTATACATTTAGTTAGTGAAAAAAAAACCAACATGTAAAGACTAATACTTCCACAGTTATCGAAGACACAAACTTTATCTGTTGACATATATACCATATTATATATATATTATATATATATATATATAGTTTATATTTTTGTTATACCCATGATATATATTAAATGTTATTCCCTTACTGAATTGATTGAATTGACCTCTTATTATTAATATTATTTTTAGATTCTTAGTTTCTGTTAACAAAGTGACTTTGTTGTGAATTCCTAGTATTTTCTTTGTTAGTATGCTTTGTTTATTTTCATAAGGCTTTTCTTTTAATTTTCTTTTAATATCTTAGAATGTTTTATTATTATATTGTTTTAGTTAAAGATAGGATTTTGATACAAGTATTATAGATTGTTATTTGTCGTTATTTGATTTTGAAGAATATTTGATAGTTTACAAAATGTTGTGTGTTTTGTATAATTTGATTAATGATATGTATATTTCAAAGCTTAATATAAGTGGGGTGTTCTTACGGCGGTGACATGCTATCTATTAACAAGGGAAGAGAAGTTCACAGTTTGTTTTAGATGGCCACGACAGGGTTCTAAAAGAAGAAAAAGTTAAATGTATACGGACCCTTTTCTGCTTGCTGGTAACCTATTTGCAGTTTTTTCTTTGCAGCTTCAAATTTATCTTGCATTGCAGCCTCGTCCGTGAATCTATATTCCTGTAAGAACAATTAATACATGCTTAGATGAACATTGCATCTTCATTAAATTTTGAATGCTGGTATAATCATATTCCTTAATTAACCCGTCGATCGGTCGACGAACTCCCAGGCATTGTGATCTTGTCCTTGTTTCTGGAAACATCAGGCTCATTCTTGATCATTTCGTTCAAACCCTGCCCTTGTGGTCTCATGCTGTCATGTTCATTGTTCGAGTAACTGGCATTTGTGAGTATAGCAAGCTTTGACACAGGTCCTTGTAAACGTGCTTCTTTCCCTGTTCCAATAAAATAGAAAGAAATCCCTACTTTTACTAACAGAACAAGAAAAAAGAAGGCTCGTTGGAATGGACAAGAAAGACAATGCAAACATTTTGACTTGTTGAAAGCCTACAGGAAGTTTGTTCTTTCTGGTTTCGACTCTCGCTTGACTGCAACATTATCCATGTCTGTCTTTCTTGTAGAACAAATAAAATGAGTTAAATAGGGACAAAAATCTGTAAACCTCTTGAGATCTTATTAATGAATATAAACTGTAACATTATCAGGTCTCAAGATTAGAATGTTTAGTACTGACGGACTTGGCTGACGTTGGAACACATCCTTGCCTCATCACATGGTGCTTGTCTTCCTTGAATGGCATGCTGACGACCTCCATGGTAAGTTGCGACCTATTTTTAGCATTGCTAGTATCTACACCTTTCTGAATAACAGCAACAACACTCAATAGAAGCAGGAGGTTCGGTATAGAGGGAGTTCGAAATGACAGCTAAACAAACTATTTGAGGAAAAGAAAACGACATGATAAATGGTAAAGATTTAAGAGCAATAAATTCAGACTTGTTTATCAGTCTAGTAAGAGGAAATCTGTAGTAATGACTTTTTTGAAGTACTTTATGAAGATTATTGAGAATGGAAATGCCTGCAAACATACCCCATGTAATTTATACCATGCATAGCATAACAAATGTTTCATAAGGATGACTTACATGCTTAATTTGTATGCGATGAATGATTGCGCTGCGAAAGATTCAAACATGCTGTGAATATAGTGTTGTGTATGGTCCCACACCATGTGATAGTGGGACCACCACATTTAATGAGAAGAGAGGCAGCTGACCACTTTAAAATTAAGTGGTTCGGGTACTGTAGCACAAGATTTGAAAAGAGAAGAGAGGAGAAGAAAATCAAGAGAGAAAAAGAGAAGAAAAGGCAGCAGAGCAGCCTTCATTCTTTCTTCGATTTCTAGCTCGTTCACCGTTGGATCGGGCTGAGATTTTGACAGCAGCTTCTAGACATGTTGATCTTCATTCTGAACGGTTGGATCGAAGATTGGTGGTGTGGAAGCTGGCCGTTTTGACAGAAAACGGGGCTGTCAGTTTTGTGAGTTTTTCTCAAATAATTCTCCTTTAATCTTGTTGTAATCCAAGAATAAGTTGTTCTTGATGATATATATGTTGTATCCCTTAGTTGAATCTGAGGAAGAATGATTGTGAACCTATTATTTGTTGATAGTGGAAGTTTTTAGGTGGACTACGGTCCCGTGGTTTTTCCCGCATCGGGTTTTCCACGTTAAAAATCTTGGTGTTGATTTTGTGATTATTTGCATTATTTTTCATCATTGTTTGATTCTGTTTTACTGCACAAAGAGGGAAAGAATTGGGACTTGTGAATTGTAATTGTATTCCGCTGAATTGATCCGGGTAAATTGGTGTCCGGTTGTTCCGAGTTTTCCCAACAAAGTGGTATCAGAGCCTGGTTGTGTAGATTGAATTTCTTGTGCAGTTAAAATGGAAAAGGAAGATTCGGGCATGATAAAGCTTACTTCCTCAAATTATTTTTTATGGAAAACAATGATGGAGGATCACTTATATTGCAATGATTTGGCTTTACCGATTGAATGTAAAGGAATAAAGCCTGATGATATGGATGATGCAAAATGGAATGGACTAAATAGAAAGGCTACTGCTAATGTTAGAAAATGGGTATCTTCTAAGTCCATTAATCATATTTCTCAAGAACATGACTGCTATACAGTTTGGAAGATGTTGGAAGAAACATTTGCTAAGGAGAGTGCACAAAACAAGGTTTTTGTAATTAGAGACCTTGTGAATTTGAAGTATAGAGATGGTGAAGATGCTTCAGTGCATATAAATGTATTCCAAGGGTTCTTGAATCAGTTGTCATTGATGAATCTGGAGTTAGCTGATGAAATGCAAGCACTAATCCTACTGAGTTCATTGCCGGATAGTTGGGAGACTTTGGTGGTGTCACTTAGCAATTCTACTCCGAATGGGAAGATCACTTTGAAAACAGTGAAGGATTGTATCCTCAATGAAGAGAAGAGGAGGAAAGGCACAAGCACTTCTGAGTCTCATGCACTTGTTACAGAAAGTCGAGGGAGAAGTCCAAGCAGGTTCTCTCATAACAAGCAAGATAGAGAATCCAGCAATAGAAAAGGCAAATGGAAGCCAAGAGGAAGATCTCAGTCAAGGAAGGGTTTTAAGTGCTATTATTGTGACAAGCCTGGGCATATGCAAAAGGATTGCAGAAAGTATAAAAGAGATAAAAAGGGTAAAGATGAAGACAAGAATGAAGAGAATGGTACAGCTGCAGTTGTATATGATGGTGATGTTGCCATTGTTTGTGATGATGGTTGTGTTAATCTTGCATGTCAGGATACCACCTGGGTTGCAGATTCAGCAGCTTCTTACCATGTTACACCCCGACGTGATTTTTACACATCCTACACTGCTGGTGACTTTGGTCAAGTTAGGATGGGAAATCAAGGGATGGCTAGTGTTGTGGGCATTGGAGACATTTGGTTGGAAACCAATGTCATAACCCAATTTTTGATTTTTTTTATTTATTTACAAAAACAAATTGATGAAAAAATGATAAAAAAAGTAAATAAAGAATGAATTTAAATTTGGGTTAATGGCAACATGATTGGAAAGTTTAAATATTTAATTAAACTCTTAACTAGTTTAATTAATTAAATCAAGAGTTTAATTGGAAAATTAATAAATTTTGAGAATTAATTGAGTTTGGGATTAAGTTAATTAATCAAATTAAAAGAAATTGAGGAATTAATGAGTTTGAGGACTTAATTAAACTTTAATTTAATTAATTAAAAAAATCAGGGGTTTAATTGAAGAAATATCAAAGTTTGGAGGTTATTTAGAGAAAATTATTGGAAAAGTAAAGTTCAAGGACTAAATTGAATAGTTCAGAAATTTAGGACTATTGTGTAAATAACATATCAATTTAGGGATCTAATTGGAATTAACCGAAAAAATAAAAGGAATTTTAATTGATTAAGGGGTCCAATTGCCGAATTTCCAAAGCCTAGGGGTCAAATTGAAAACTCCTGTTGCCAGCCAAGACGCCGTCGTTGCCACGTCTTCTCCATCCCGAGTCAATAGGGGAGTTTCCGATTCAGCAGGGGAGCTGATTAATCTGCAACAAACTTGATCTTGGATAACATCTGTTGCCAATAATCTCGTGAGGGGATTCCATAACACAGTCCTGCAAAGACAGGACTGGGGAGAGCAAATTTCTCTATAAAAGGGAGAAGAAAACCAGACGTGAAAGAAAGGAAAAGGAGGGGGAGCAATATTCAAGGAAAAACAGAGCAAACGAAACAGAACCAAAAAAGGAAAATATAGAGAGAACCGAAACATCAACCCAAATTTCATCCCAGCAAGAAGAAACTAGTTTTCGTCAAAAAAAAAATATACACAGAAAAGGAGAGAAAGGGAGAGGACCACGGATCAACCCTGTTTTCTGTCCCTGAAGAAACCAATTGATCACCAAACCATTGGTTATTGATAGAAAGAAATCGAACCAACACCGGCGTTGCAACCTTCCTCAGCATTGCCAGAAACCGAAATTCAAAGCCACACCCGCATACAACCTTCCTCAGCATCGCCAGAAACAGAACACAACAGAATCAAAGCAGCCGCACTAGCGTTGCAAATTTCTTCAATCGTCAGAAACAGGTGCGCTCTTTTCCATCGTTGCCTTTGCTCTTCGATTTCAAATAGCACTTCAACAGTGCGAAGGTAACTTAATTACCTTCGCACTGTTGATGCACGCGTGAATTTGTTTCACGCGTGCATCTGTTTGTTAGCCGGGTCACTGGTTTGGGCCAGTGACCCGGGCCGGGCTGGCTGGGCCCAGCCCAGCCCGAAAATAGAAAAAAATAAAAAATAAAAAATATAGGCATGAATAAAAAATAATGTAAATTTATTGGTTTATTCACTGACGCCAGAGTCAGGAATAAAAATACCGGTTTAAATTTATATTATTTTTTATTCGTTGTTTTATTTTATTTAGCTATAAAAAATTAAAAAAATATGTACATGCATAAAAAATAAATTTATTT
Source organism: Populus euphratica (assembly GCF_000495115.2). Taxonomy (NCBI): domain Eukaryota; kingdom Viridiplantae; phylum Streptophyta; class Magnoliopsida; order Malpighiales; family Salicaceae; genus Populus; species Populus euphratica. Next base: position 693,382 of record NW_011499944.1, read on the forward strand.
TTTTTCATTTGTTCACTGACGCCAGAGTCGGGAATAAAAATACTAAATTTTTTTTTTTGTGTGATGCGTAAAAATAATTTTATTTGATGCGTAAAAATAAATTTATTTGATTTGTTTATTCACTGACGCCAGAGTCGGGAATAAAAAAATAACTGATTTAAATTTATTTTATTTTTATAGCTACGTGATATTTACCAACGCCAGAGTTGGAAATATCCGTAGTTGAATATTCACTGGCGCCAGAGTCAGGAATATTACACACAAACAATCATAGTATAAACCAAAAACAAAACATTAGCAATTATTGACAAAGTCAGCAATGCAGCCTGCCTTAGGCAGGATGTTTAAGGGGTGATAATATCTTTCCTTTTACGTAACCAGTCTCGGACCATAGAATCTCTGTTGACCAGTTAGGGTTCCTAGTAACCATAATACTAGGTGGCGACTCCTTAAACAAAGACAATTCCCCATCAAAGAACAGGATGCCAGAAATCCATTCTTTCCATTCCATTATAATTTTTAAGGCCGCCACGATGTCGGGTGCGACAGAATGGCGACTCCACTGGGGACCAAGACTAAGCTTTGCTTTATTTGTTAAAATTGCTACCAATATTCATTGTGTGTTTAGTTTTTATTTCATTCTACTTGGTTTATTTATTTTTACAGCTTTAGCATCCATATTTATTCATGCCATCATATATATTGGATATGCATTGATGCCTTCACACACCACGCATTTCATAATAAATATTTGTGGTATAAACTTTATGTTAAGTGGGAGAGTAGCGGTACCCCAATGGCTTTAGCCTGGGTAAGACTCGTGAAATCATCCAACTTTCGCTTGATTGTTTACTCGATAGTGGTTGGTATGCCTAAACTGATATTATTCAGGGCCTCTATCTTCACGCTACTTGTAAGCCTCATATCAACCTTTCGAGGAAGATCACTGAGCATGCGAAAGACCTTTCAAAGACTAGATAGTAGCCTACCTTGAGCATTTAATGACTAGAACCTACCCTTTAAGTTGTTCCCTATGTAAATCTCACTAAGGCAAGCTTAACATATAGCATCTTTATTACAGGATTGTTTTAGGTGACATAATGGTCGTTAATCGTGAAATCACAACGGTTGAGTATGGGCTTGAATCTGAATCATTGCATATGACTGAGGGAGACTGCCCTAGACTGGATGACAGTGGGATACCGCTACTAAAAGATGTGAGATGCATAATAAATGAGGCCAGTCGTTTGCTTCCATTCACCAAATACTTGGCCGATGAGGCAGAATTTACTAGGATGTATGGGAGAGTTTTGCATCTTCTGAATGTTCCAGTACTGCCATTAGCCATAAAAACCTTAATTCATTTTTGGGATCCTGAATATCGATGTTTTACATTTGGGAATATCGACATGGTTCCTACCATTGAAGAATACGGGGTCTTGACAGAATTTCCTGAGGATATCCATAAGGTTTACTTTCATCAAAAGATTGAGAATACTATAGAGGAGCTCGCTAAGCTATTGGGAATCCGTCAAATAAGCTTATATAGAGAAAAAAATAATTCTGGGGGTTTGAGATGGAAACGACTAGAAGAGCTTTTGATTGCTAAAAAGTCTAATATTGATGCTAATTTGGAGGTATACCGAATATTGGCTTTGGGGATATTTGGGTTGATTTTGTTTCCTTCGACGACCGGAATTATCAGTTTAGAGGCAGCTAATTTGTTTATGGAGTATGAGAAGACCAAAATTAATCCTTCTGCTGCGATCTTGGCTGAAACTTTTTTATCTCTCAATCATTGCAAAAAGATTGGGAAAGGTTCTATGAGATGTTGTGTTCCATTGTTGTTCATTTGGATGGTAAGCCATATAGAATCCGAGACACCAGTATTCCGAAATTTTTGGTGGTTTGATCAAAAGCCACTCGAGTTATTTGTATCAAGTGAATGGGAAAACTTTTCTGAAGATGATTGGAGGGTAAAATTGCAAGGAATTCCGCAAAGCAATTTTAATTGGAGAGCCCCATGGATGAAAAATGTAGCATACCTAATGAGTTGTGGGAAAAAGCCTTGGGTACCTTTGATTGGGGTGACCGGGTATATTAGTTATGCACCTGCTTTGGCTGCAAGACAACTTGGGGGCATACAAAGCATTCCAAGAACAGTTGGTTTAGCTCAATTCACTGGAGTCTACAAAGGAGCATATAATGAAATGCTAGAGAGCATTAAGCATGATTGGGGTTCTTTGGTGATAGTTAAAAAGGAGATAGGTGTAAGGAATCCTACGGTTAGTGAAAGGTATCCCGAATGGCGTAATGGAGGAGTCTCTTATATGGCAGAAGTTTCTGAATCTGTGGGCACTCGAAGGAAAAGAGTGAACAGTGAAGAAGAATTAAGGGAACAAGTAAAATTGTTACAAGCCGAGCTTAAAGCAAAGGAGGAGCATAGAGTGTCCTTGGAGCAGCAGTTAGCCAAAGAAAGAGCTGTGAGAAAAACAGTGGAAGAAGAAAGGGACTCTGTGGGTCAAGACTGGATAAAGGCAAAGGATGAATTGAAGGTGATCAATAAAGACTTGACATATTATATGGAAAAAGCTAAGCATTGGGAAGAGTCAGCTATCAAGACGCAAACTGCATTAAAAATGCGTCGGGCGGACGTAGTCAAGCTTAAAGACCAATTAGGGAGAGCGGAGATTGAAATAGCCAACACTAAACATGTGACTAAAATACATGAAGAGCAAAAAGTAGCGTTGAATGATCATAAGGTTGAAGCAGAAGCATTGAGATCTAAGCTGGAAAAAGAAAAATTGAAGACCGCACAGCTTATAGAAAACCAGAAAATGATAAAGCAGCACAATCAAACATTGGACAATGCTAATAACTTTTTGTCTAGAAACAACTTGATTCATACTGAAAGGATAAGAGAACTACAAGATCAAATTGATAGAGCAGCTGCAGAAGCCCATTTATTACGAGTGGAAGCTCGCCAAGTAGGAGGAGACATAATGAAATATCGAAGAAGCATGGATAACACCGATCTTTTTTTAAGAGCAATAGCTACTAAAGGCAGTGTTTTTTCTCCTGTAATAGATTAGATTAATTTTTCATTGTAAGCTTTTAAATAAGTAATGAAAGGGTTAGACCCACATTTTCAAAAAAGAAAAAACATGTGTATATGGCTGAAAGCCCAAATGTCAAAAAGCTGAGTAGATCTCTCCTCGGCATTACAGCAATGATATCAAGTTCAAGTTCAACCCACATATCTAATGAATAACGACCATATGTCACCAACAAAGTGTGAATCTATATCCAATATGTTGCATTCACATTCATGCATCTCATACATTTGCTTATAGATTGTCATATTTTGCATATAATAGGTGAAATATAGGTCCCCAACTGAAACGTATTCATAATACTCGTTCACGAAAGAAAATGGAAAATGAAGAGAGAGCTCAGTTAGAAATGCAACACCAAAGAGAGTTGGAAAGCCTGAAAGAGGATGTGGCAAGGCTCACTAGCTTGCTCGAGCAAGCTTTGAGGCCTAGAGCTGGGGAAGGAACATCTTCTCAACAAACATGTACACCTCAGCCTCCATCTTCCTTTATTCCGCCATTCGAACCTCAGCATGCTGCTCCTTTCGCACCTACTCAATCAACACATCCAATGAGGATCCCTCATATTGTGTTGACAGAAGAAGAACCTCAAAGGAACAAGATAATAGAGGAAAATGGTCATGAGAAACTAGCTGCCTTAGAAGAAAGAATGAAGGCAATAGAAGGGAATAGTTTGTATGATCCCGTGAAGGCCGCTGAAATGTGTTTAGTGCCTAACGTGGTTATTCCTAGAAAATTCAGAGTTCCAGAATTTGTTAAATACACCGGAACTCAGTGCCCAATCACCCATCTTAAAGCATATTGTAATAAGATGGCTGAAGTAGTCCATGATGAGAGATTATTGATCCATTTCTTTCAGGACAGTTTAAGTGATGCTGCTCTTGCTTGGTATATGCGTTTGGATAATACCAAGATTAAAGGATGGAAGGACTTGGTTGATGCTTTTGTTAGACAATATAAGTTCAACATGGATATTGCCCCAGATAGATCAAGTCTGCAAGCCATGGAAAAAGGCAATAAGGAGTCTGTAAGAGAATATGCCCAAAAGTGGCGTGAATTAGCTGCACAAGTAAGTCCTCCATTGTCGGAAAGGGAGATGACTGGCTTATTTTCCAATACTTTTAAAGCCCCGTACTTTGAGTACCTGGTAGGCAGTGCAGCACAAAATTTCTCCGATTTGGTTGTCATAGCTGAAAGGATCGAACAAGCCGTTCGGACGGGTAGGATCGTGGATCCTACTGAAAAAAGAGGTTTTATTGGGAAGAGGAAAGAAACAGAAATTCACAATGTTGAAAGGGAAAGTAGAGGGAAGAAAACCTACCAAGATAATTACAGCTTTAAAAGTATTCCACCTACCCCCTCTATATCCAATATAAAATTCTCTTCACCTACAAACACCCAAAACAACCCAATAAACAACCAAACCAATAATGCCTACCGCCCAAGAAGAAATTTTCCAACAGATCAAGTGCAACTTCCACCATTACCCATGTCTCTTACTGAAATGCACCAAAGATTGCTTAGTATTGGTCAGGTAGCACCTATTCCATTAGAACCTTTACAACCACCATTTCCCTTTTGGTATAAACCCGATCAAAAATGTGAATACCATGCTGGTGCTGTTGGTCATAATATTGATGGATGTATTGCATTCAAACGAAAAATCCTTCAGCTTATCAAAGCTGGTTGGATTTCTTTTGATGAGTCTCCAAATGTGAATTCTAACCCTCTACCAAATCATGCTTCTGGAAGCGGGGGAGTTAATAATTTGGAGATAGGAAGGGGAAGTACATCAACTTTAAGGGTGACTATGGATAGATTGTATGGGATGTTGAGGCAAACAGACTATTTAAAGACACCAGTCAAAGTACAAGCTGTAAGGAATGATAATGAATATTGTAAATATCATCAGCAGCTTGGGCATGATATCGACTCGTGTGAGGAGTTCCATTTGGAGGTAGAAAATATGATGACATTGGGAGTATTAAGATTAATAAAACCCAAAGAAGATGAGTTGGTAGGAACAATGACTGGTTGTAACAAGAAGGTGGAAGTTTGTAGATATATACCAACCGAAAAGGGTCCACCAAAAATGATCTTAACCAAGCCTATGAATACTGTTAGCGGGAGTTTTAGTGCCCAACCATATAATTATGGTTATTCCTTTCACAACACAAATCCTGCCCTTGTTTTCCATGCTGAAATAGGAGGACTCACTCGAAGTGGGAGATGTTTTACTCCTGAAAAGTTGGAAAATCACAGAAAAGCCAAAGGAAAGGATATGGTGGAATTGGCAAAGACCGATGAGGTTAATAAGCCAGTAAGTGATGAAGAGGCTAATGAATTTCTGAAATTGATGAAGCACAGTGAATATAGTGTGGTTGATCAGCTAAAGAAAACACCGGCTAGGATTTCTTTGTTATCATTAATGTTGAGTTCAGAATTGCATAGGAACGTGCTTCAGAAGGTTCTTAATGAAGCATATGTTCCTCAGGATATCACACAAGACTCCATAGAACATTTGGTGGGCAGGATTCAAGCCACCAACTACCTCTACTTTACCGATGATGAGCTGGATCATGAAGGGACCGGTCATAATAAACCATTGCACATCACAGTAAAATGCAAGGATTGTGTGGTAGCTAAGGTGCTTATAGATAATGGTTCTGCTCTCAATGTATTACCAAGACATGTACTTGATAAAATGCCAGTTGATGCCTCTCACATGAAGCCAAGTACCATGACTGCTAGGGCATATGATGGGTCACCTCGACCAATCATTGGGAGTATTGATGTTGAACTAATCATTGGCCCACAACCATTTCAAGTCACATTACAAGTAATGGACATTCATCCATCATATAGCATGTTACTTGGGAGACCTTGGATCCATGCAGCCCGAGCTGTCGCATCTTCTTTACATCAACGGGTCAAGTTTATCATCAATGGAAATTTGGTGACTGTGAGGGCTGAGGAAACTTTATCAACAACGAAAAATGTATCGATCCCTTACATAGAAACTGAAGAAAGTAAGGATGGAAATTTGCATGCATTTGAAGTTGTAAATGCTGAATGGGTACCAGAAAATACGATACGAAGGAAACCAGAAATTTCTGAAGCAGCAAAAATGGTTGCTAAATACTTCTTAAAGCATGGACTGCCATTTCAATATGACCACACTACCGGAATGCCTGAGAGGGTTAATGTGATAAAAATGAAGTGCGCGGATCAAAGGTTTGGCTTAGGGTTTAAGCCTGGGAAAGCAGATTTCAAAAGAGCAGCTGAAATTAGAAGAGAAAAGAGAATGGCCCGGATTGAAAGGAGAGAACCAGATGAAGATCGAATGGAAATCCCACCAATCCATGTAACGTTCCCAAGACCCGCATATGTGATAAAAACTGAAGATTATGAGGGAGGACTAAGAAAGGAATTCAATGGTGTTACTATCAATTATCTTGAAAAAGACAGTGAACAAGAGTTAAAGGAAGAAGATAGTACTCATGAACAGTTGCCTCAGCTGACTATTAGCGTTTTGGAAGATGGCTCATCAGAATTCGTGAGGAAACTGGCCGAGGGAGAAGATTTAGCAAATTGGGAAATTCATGAAGTTCCAATTATTTTCAAAAAGTAATGTTTGTTTACTTGTTTGTTGTTTTGGTTATTTGTATTGCTTGAATAATTGTGCCTTGCCAAATCATCATGGCTTAAGAGATTGGCAATAAGGTTTTGTGGTTGAGCCCTTTTATCCTTTAGATTTCAATGAGATCATGCATACTTTCTTTCAATCGTTTTTTTTTCTCTTTCTCTGTTCATTTATTTAATTTCCCAGAACTATATACTCATAACCGAAACACTTTCCGCTTTCAGGAAATCTGAAAGCGGATTGTCATACACCTCACAAACTCATTGCACTGTGGATAATTGGCTTAACTTTGATGAAAATATAATTGCCATGGATGAGGAAGAGTTTGGTGAAGAGGATATCCATGAGTTCGCAAGGTTAGTCGAACAATCTGACCGCACATGGAAGCCTGCAAAAGAAGAATTAGAACTGATAAATGTGGGCACCGAGGATAATAAAAGAGAGTTGAAGATAGGGAAGTTAGTCTCTGCTGATGAAGGAAGGAAATTGATTGCTCTTTTACAAGAATATGTTGATGTGTTTGCCTGGTCATACGCTGATATGCCTGGTCTGGATACTGATATTGTGGTACATAAACTACCTTTGATAGAAGGTTGTAAGCCAGTTAAGCAAAAGTTGAGGAGGACAAGGCCAGATATACTAATCAAAGTGAAAGAAGAAATAATGAAACAGTGGGATGCTGGATTCTTGGAAGTAGTCGATTATTCTCAATGGGTGTCCAATATCGTAGTAGTACCCAAGAAAGATAACAAAATCAGGGTATGTGTGGATTTCCGAGACTTGAATAAGGCAAGCCCAAAAGATAATTTTCCTTTACCCCATATAGATGTGCTAGTGGATAGTGCTGCTAAGAGTTCTACTTACTCTTTTATGGATGGTTTCTCTGGGTATAATCAGATTAAAATGGCCGAGCAAGACAAGAAGAAAACAACATTTGTCACCCCGTGGGGAACATATTGCTATAAAGTTATGCCATTTGGATTGAAAAATGCTGGGGCAACTTATCAAAGAGCAATGGTGACACTATTTCATGACATGATGCACAAAGAAATTGAGGTATATGTGGATGATATGATTGCTAAGTCTAAAGATGAGGAAAACCATATCCCAGCTCTGAAGAAATTATTTGAAAGGCTGAGAAAGTATCAATTAAAGTTGAACCCTGCAAAGTGTACATTTGGGGTGAAGTCAGGGAAGTTATTGGGATTTATGGTAAGCAATAATGGCATAGAAGTAGACCCTGATAAAGTGAAGGCCATACAAGCTATGTCAACTCCTAAAACCGAGAAAGAAGTTCGAGGTTTTTTGGGGCGTTTAAATTACATTGCTCGATTTATTTCACAACTTACAGTCACTTGTGAACCAATCTTTCGATTGCTTCGAAAGAAAAACCCTGGAGTATGGGATGAAGACTGTCAAAAAGCATTTGATAAGATAAAACAATATCTGCAAAACCCACCTCTATTGGTACCACCTGTGCCTGGAAAGCCTCTCATTTTGTATTTAACAGTAACTGAATCAGCAATGGGTTGTGTGCTTGGCCAACATGATGAGACTGGAAGAAAAGAACAAGCCATCTACTATCTTAGTAAAAAGTTCACTGAGTGTGAATCTCGTTACAGTATGGTTGAGAAGCTGTGTTGTGCTTTGGTATGGAGTGCGAAAAGACTCCGGCAGTATATGCTATATTATACCACTTGGTTAATTTCAAAGATAGATCCTCTGAAATATATTTTTGAAAAACCGTACATGTCAAATAGGCTAGCTAGATGGCAAGTGTTGTTGGCTGAATATGATATCATCTACAAAACAAGAAAATCCGTGAAAGGAAGTGCAATCGCAGACCATTTAGCTGATAATGCCCTTGAAGACTATGAGCCATTAAATTTTGACTTCCCTGATGAAGATGTGTTAGTAATAGAAAGTGATTGGTGGACCATGTACTTTGATGGTGCAGTGAATGTGTCTGGTAATGGAGCTGGTGCTGTAATAATTTCTCCAGAAGGGAAACAATATCCCATCTCCATTAAACTGCAATTTAGTTGCACAAACAACACAGCTGAATATGAGGCTTGTATTCATGGATTAGAAGCTGCATTGGAACTAAAGATACAAAAACTAGAGGTATATGGAGACTCCATGTTGATAATCTGCCAGACAAAGGGGGAATGGCAGACAAAAGATGAGAAATTGAAACCATATCAAGAATATCTCTCCAAGTTGGCTGAAAAGTTTGAAGAGATAGAGTTCAATCATTTAGGAAGGGATAAGAATCAGTTTGCGGATGCTTTAGCAACCCTGGCCTCTATGGCCACAATCGATTGTGGTATCAGAGTACATCCTATAGGCATTGATATCAGAAGTTCTCCTGCTCATTGTTATTTAATAGAAGAAGAAATTGATGGCAATCCTTGGTATGCAGATATAAAAAGATTCATCCAATATCGAGAATATCCTTCTGAAGCTTCAAAGACAGATAAGAAGACGTTGAGAAGAATGGCCATGGAATACTTTCTAGATGGAGAAATCTTATACAAAAGGGCATTTGATGGGACTTTATTAAGATGCCTAGACAGATCAGAAGCCAATAAAGCTTTGTATGAAGTACACGGAGGAATTTGCACCACCCATGCAAATGGACACATGATGGCGAGAAAAATGCAAAGAGCAGGGTATTTTTGGATGACTATGGAGAAGGATTGTATAGAATTTGTCCGAAGATGTCATAAATGTCAGGTGTATAGTGACAAAATCAATGCACCTCCATTGCCCTTATTCAATATGGTGTCACCTTGGCCATTTGCAATGTGGGGGATAGATGTGATTGGGCCTATTAGTCCAAAAGCTAGCAATGGTCATCGATTTATCTGGGTCGCAATTGATTATTTTACAAAGTGGGTAGAGGCCTGTTCATATGCTCATGTGACGCAGAAAGTGGTCAAGCGTTTCATTGAGAGAGACCTAATTTGTAGGTATGGTTTGCCAGAAAGGATAGTAACCGATAACGCCAAGAACTTCAATGGGAAGATGATCGTGGAATTATGCACTAAATGGAAAATCAAGCATTCCAATTCATCCCCTTACCGACCAAAGATGAATGGTGCTGTTGAAGCAGCTAACAAGAACATAAAGAAGATTGTCCAGAAAATGGTGGTTACATATAAAGATTGGCAAGAATGGCTTCCTTATGCTTTACATGCATATCGAACAGCAATAAGAACGTCCACTGGGGCTACACCTTATTCATTAGTTTACGGAATGGAGGCAGTGATGCCTTTGGAAGTAGAGATTCCTTCTTTAAGGGTCCTCATGGAATCTGAGCTAGAAGAGGCTAAATGGGCAAGAATACGATATGAACAGCTAAATATGATCAGTGAAAAGAGATTAGCTGCAATCTGTCACCACCAATTGTATCAAAAAAGGATAGCAAGAGCATATGACAGAAAAGTTCGATCAAGAGAGTTTGAAGCAGGAGATCTTGTATTGAGAAAAATCCTATTACTACCTAATGAAAATCATAGCAAGTGGGCACCCAATTATGAAGGTCCTTATGTAGTAAAAAAGGCATTCTCTGGAGGAGCATTGATACTGACAGGAATGGATGGAGAAGAGTTAAGTAGGCCAGTGAATTCCGATTCTGTGAAGAAATATTATCCATGATTGTATAAGTTCTCATCCAATCAATAAAAGTTTTGCCAATAAATTCACTTTGCATGTCTTTGCTCTCTCTTATAGGTGTTTATCAAAGAATCAGTAAATACAACCTTGAAGCCTTGCATGATCTCATAGATTCAATTCATCATTCTTACCAAAATCAGTTTCCCTATTAGAGTTTTGAAAAATTGATCTGGCATTTTGATTTCAAAAGTAATTTGATGTTTATCCAAAAACAATATTTTTGACATTCTACTTGTAGAATGACAAATGAATCAAACAACTCCATTATTAAGGTGATTAATAAAAAAAAAGAAATGAATAAACACCTTTACCCCATTACTCTTGAATCATGTGTTTTTTTTTAAATGTATGAATAATGGTATGTAGTAAACTTGTTGCTCATAACTCATGAAATATATCTTTGCAAAGAATAAACCATCATACTATACGAGGTCAAAGTTTATTGATCATAGCTGCTTGCGCTTGAAATGAGGAAAGGCCATCTTTGTTATTTCCTTTCACGTTCTAAATAAATACATCCCTTGCAAACCCTTTTTGAGCCTGAACAATTTTTTCTTTCATAGAAAAAAATCCCGACTAGGATCACACCCCATACTGGGGGCAAGTGAAATTTCAATTATCAAGAAAGATGATAAAGCTGTGAGAAAGCCAAAAGTCAAAAAAGCTCAAGAAACTCAAATGCTAGGGGGCATGCCCAAATCACAAGAAAAAGTGATAACCAAGATAAAGTGAGTATGCTCTATAAGCAAAGCAATGAAAAAAAAGAAGCAACAAATCAAAGAAGAGCGGCAAAAGAAAATATGAATGACATCAATAGTCAAACTGTTAATAGTGATTCTCAGTCTTTGAAGCCCTGAAACACTCTTTGAGCCTTATGAATCCTTTTCTTTCATAGCCAAAAACCACAACCTACGTTACGTGCCTATAAAAGTCCTTTCTAATCAAGTAAGCAAGCAACCTAGAACAATAAACAATGCTCTCAAAATGCAAAGAATACTTTTTCATAAGATTCATGACATCAAGAATAAACTATTCATTATTATTCATGCTGATAAAAAATAAATGTGCAAAAAGAGACAAATTCTTCTCATACAAAACCTCGAGTTTTTTCTCGAGCCCTCCACTCTGAAAACTTATAAAAGCAAAAGGTCATAATATCATGGCATATTTTCACCGAAGACCTCATTGCCAAACACAAGAACAAATAATCTCTTTTCCAAGAAAGAAAAATAACCAAGGAGTTACAAGATTTCAAAAGCAAATTGTTTTAGACTCACATCGAAATAATTTTTTGTGTTCAAAATGCAAGATCAAGATTTCAAGATTCATTCTAGACCCATATTCCTTCACCAAACAGAAAAAGGATAGATATGAGAGAATGACCTCTTAGAACCATTATTTATCCAAATCACTAAGAGAGCACACTTAGAGGCAATAACCAATACAAGGGGGCAACATTGTGTTTAAAAGGAAAAATTCTAGAAAAGGAGATGGTAATTTTCTTTAACCAGACAAGGGGGCATGTTGGTTTACAAAAGACAACTCGATCCTTTCAGCAAGTGACACCGAATGTTTCTAGCAGTGAAACGAGGAGTAATGAGTAATCCTCTTAAATTATTTGACGAATCAGAAAATCTTTAGCAAGCAAGTGGGTCACGATGGGCACCAAAAATGCTGAGTTATACAAATAAATTTGGAAATAGACTTATATGAGCCAACTCGAGTGGGCTAGAAAGCTAAACTACAAAGATGACTCAAATCAGATAACAAGATCTCGCCAACCAAGCAACGAGAAGATTAAGAAGAAATGGGGGCCTATATTTCAAATCAGGTAAATATGCATACATATCATTTAAACTTTGAGACCTTGGACAATGAGTTTTGTAAATTTTTTAGAGAAAATTCTAACGAAATCCATTCAAGTGCGCCTTTGAGCCCTCGATCATTAAAGGTAGTGCATTTCCTATCCTACCTCCATTTGAGCGTGCTTTCGAGCCCTCGACCATCAAAGGTAGTGCATTTCCTATCCTACCTCCATTCGAGCGTGCCTTCGAGCCCTTGTTTTATTTCTTTTCAAAAGCATCTTCGAGCCCTCGACCATCAAAGGTAGTGCATTTCTTATCCTACCTCCATTCGAGTGTGCCTTCAAGCCCTTGTCTTATTTCTTTTCGAAAGCGTCTTCGAGCCCTCAACCATCAAAGGTAGTGCATTTCCTATCCTACCTCCATTCGAGTGTGCCTTCGAGCCCTCGACCATCAAAGATAGTGCATTTCCTATCCTACCTTATTTCAAGTGCGCCTTCGAGCCCTCATTTCCTCCAAGCTTCCATCTATGGAACAATGCGCCTTCGAACCCTATCATGTCTTATAAAAAAATCCTAATATACCATCTGGGTCGGTAACCCATTACAATATACCATCTGGGTAGGTAACCCATTACAATATACCCATTACAACTGGGCAGGTGACCCATTACAATGTGACCATCTGGGTAGGTAACCCATTACAATATACCAACTGGGCAGGTGACCCATTACAATGTGACCATCTGGGTCGGTAACCCATCACAATATACCATCCTATCTGGGCCGGTAACCCATTATAATATACCACCTTACATTGGGCAGGTAACCCATTACAATATACCATAAAAAAAAATTTATTTTTATTCTTCATCGGGTAGGTCGCTTCGAACAATTAGACCACTTGCAAAATTCTTCGCATTTCTTTTATCATTGGGCAGGTTGCCCAAAACCATTTGATCTATTTCAAAAAAAAGAAACAAAAAAAAAACAAAAACAAAAAAAAATGGGTCGTCTCCCAAATGATTTGTTTCTGGATTTTTATATCTCTGTATAAAGGTCATGTGTCAATCTACTGTTTTCAAAGTTTTCAAAATAAAAAAAAAAGCAAAAGTTCTTTCTAATTTTCTTTATAAATTTACTACACAAAGCTAAAAGAAAATGAAATTTTCTAATATCATCGCATAGTAAATATTATAAAGAGGGGGCAACTGTCATAACCCAATTTTTGATTTTTTTTATTTATTTACAAAAACAAATTGATGAAAAAATGATAAAAAAAGTAAATAAAGAATGAATTTAAATTTGGGTTAATGGCAACATGATTGGAAAGTTTAAATATTTAATTAAACTCTTAACTAGTTTAATTAATTAAATCAAGAGTTTAATTGGAAAATTAATAAATTTTGAGAATTAATTGAGTTTGGGATTAAGTTAATTAATCAAATTAAAAGAAATTGAGGAATTAATGAGTTTGAGGACTTAATTAAACTTTAATTTAATTAATTAAAAAAATCAGGGGTTTAATTGAAGAAATATCAAAGTTTGGAGGTTATTTAGAGAAAATTATTGGAAAAGTAAAGTTCAAGGACTAAATTGAATAGTTCAGAAATTTAGGACTATTGTGTAAATAACATATCAATTTAGGGATCTAATTGGAATTAACCGAAAAAATAAAAGGAATTTTAATTGATTAAGGGGTCCAATTGCCGAATTTCCAAAGCCTAGGGGTCAAATTGAAAACTCCTGTTGCCAGCCAAGACGCCGTCGTTGCCACGTCTTCTCCATCCCGAGTCAATAGGGGAGTTTCCGATTCAGCAGGGGAGCTGATTAATCTGCAACAAACTTGATCTTGGATAACATCTGTTGCCAATAATCTCGTGAGGGGATTCCATAACACAGTCCTGCAAAGACAGGACTGGGGAGAGCAAATTTCTCTATAAAAGGGAGAAGAAAACCAGACGTGAAAGAAAGGAAAAGGAGGGGGAGCAATATTCAAGGAAAAACAGAGCAAACGAAACAGAACCAAAAAAGGAAAATATAGAGAGAACCGAAACATCAACCCAAATTTCATCCCAGCAAGAAGAAACTAGTTTTCGTCAAAAAAAAAATATACACAGAAAAGGAGAGAAAGGGAGAGGACCACGGATCAACCCTGTTTTCTGTCCCTGAAGAAACCAATTGATCACCAAACCATTGGTTATTGATAGAAAGAAATCGAACCAACACCGGCGTTGCAACCTTCCTCAGCATTGCCAGAAACCGAAATTCAAAGCCACACCCGCATACAACCTTCCTCAGCATCGCCAGAAACAGAACACAACAGAATCAAAGCAGCCGCACTAGCGTTGCAAATTTCTTCAATCGTCAGAAACAGGTGCGCTCTTTTCCATCGTTGCCTTTGCTCTTCGATTTCAAATAGCACTTCAACAGTGCGAAGGTAACTTAATTACCTTCGCACTGTTGATGCACGCGTGAATTTGTTTCACGCGTGCATCTGTTTGTTAGCCGGGTCACTGGTTTGGGCCAGTGACCCGGGCCGGGCTGGCTGGGCCCAGCCCAGCCCGAAAATAGAAAAAAATAAAAAATAAAAAATATAGGCATGAATAAAAAATAATGTAAATTTATTGGTTTATTCACTGACGCCAGAGTCAGGAATAAAAATACCGGTTTAAATTTATATTATTTTTTATTCGTTGTTTTATTTTATTTAGCTATAAAAAATTAAAAAAATATGTACATGCATAAAAAATAAATTTATTTTTTTTCATTTGTTCACTGACGCCAGAGTCGGGAATAAAAATACTAAATTTTTTTTTTTGTGTGATGCGTAAAAATAATTTTATTTGATGCGTAAAAATAAATTTATTTGATTTGTTTATTCACTGACGCCAGAGTCGGGAATAAAAAAATAACTGATTTAAATTTATTTTATTTTTATAGCTACGTGATATTTACCAACGCCAGAGTTGGAAATATCCGTAGTTGAATATTCACTGGCGCCAGAGTCAGGAATATTACACACAAACAATCATAGTATAAACCAAAAACAAAACATTAGCAATTATTGACAAAGTCAGCAATGCAGCCTGCCTTAGGCAGGATGTTTAAGGGGTGATAATATCTTTCCTTTTACGTAACCAGTCTCGGACCATAGAATCTCTGTTGACCAGTTAGGGTTCCTAGTAACCATAATACTAGGTGGCGACTCCTTAAACAAAGACAATTCCCCATCAAAGAACAGGATGCCAGAAATCCATTCTTTCCATTCCATTATAATTTTTAAGGCCGCCGCGATGTCGGGTGCGACAACCAATACTGGGTGCAAGTTGCTACTCAAAGATGTTAGGCATGTGCCTGATATGCGCCTACACTTAATCTCTACAGGTACTCTTGATGAAGAAGGCTATCACAATTACTTTGGAGATGGTAAATGGAAGCTCTCCAGAAACTCCTTGATTGTTGCTAAAGGGAAGAAAATGGGTCTCTACATGTCACAAGCCAAGGTGATCAAAGGGGAGGTGAATGCAATTGAAGATTACTCTACTGATCTGTGGCATAAGCGGCTTGGACATTTAAGTGAGAAAGGCCTTGGCATCCTTGCTAAGAAGAACTACCTTCCATTAAAAGGTATGAACTTGAACACATGTACTCATTGTTTAGTTGGCAAACAACACAGAGTTGCATTTCAAAGATCACCTTCACATAGAAGATCACATGTTCTTGATTTAGTTCATACTGATGTTTGCTCTATGATTGACAAGTCTCTTGGGGGTGCATTGTACTTTGTTAGTTTTATTGATGATCACTCCAGGAAAATTTGGGCCACTTGTTTGAAATCCAAAGATCAGGTGCTTGATGTCTTTAAGGATTTCCATGCCAGAGTTGAAAGAGAAACTGGTAGAAAGCTCAAATGTGTTCGAGCTGACAATGGTGGTGAATACAGGGGTCCTTTTGAGAAGTACTGCAGGGAACATGGTATCAAGTTGGAGAAGACAGTTCCTAAGACTCCACAGCAGAATGGAGTGGCTGAGAGAATGAACAGAACCATTGTTGAAAGAATTAGATGTATGCTCTCTCATGCAAAGCTGCCTAAGTCTTTTTGGGGTGAGGCAATGAAAACTGCAGTTGCAATGATCAACCTTTCTCCATCAGTTCCTCTTGAATTTGATGTTCCAGATAGAGTTTGGAAAGGAAAAGATGTCTCTTATGCACACTTAAGAGTGTTTGGATGCAGGGCATTTGTACATGTTCCTAGAGATGAAAGGTCTAAGCTTGACAGCAAGACAAAACAGTGCATTTTCTTGGGCTCTGAAGATGATGAGTTTGGCTATCGGTTATGGGATCCAAAGGAGAAGAAAATTGTGAGAAGCAGAGATGTTATCTTCTTTGAAGATCAAACCATTGAAGACTTTGAACAAAAGGAGAAAACAGAGTCTACTATTTTTATTCCAACTAATTCAATTCCAAGACCTACTCCACAGTTACCTTTAATGCCTGCTAATCATGGGGGAGACTTGCAAAATGATGATGGTGGTGGTTCTCTTATTGAGCCATTAGTTGGTGATCCTGAAGCAACTAATGATGATGTTGATGTTATTCCTGAACAGGTTATGCAGGAAGCTTCAGATGAGCCACAATTGAGAAGGTCAGCTAGACCTCGCCAACCTTCCACCAGATATTCTCCTCATGAGTATGTGTTGGTCACTGATGGGGGAGAGCCAGAATGCTTTGATGAAGCTATGTCACATGAGAAGAAAAGTGAGTGGTTGAAAGCAATGCAAGAAGAGATTAAATCCTTGCATGAAAACCATACCTTTGAGTTAGTGAAGCTTCCTAAAGGTAAGAGAGCACTCAAGAACAAATGGGTGTTCAGGTTGAAAATTGATGAACATTGCTCACAGCCAAGGTACAAGGCAAGATTGGTTGTGAAAGGCTTCGGACAGAAGAAAGGTATTGATTTTGAAGAAATCTTTTCACCAGTGGTCAAGATGTCTTCAATCCGAGTTGTGCTTGGCTTAGCTGCTAGTTTGAATCTTGAAGTAGAACAACTTGATGTGAAAACTGCCTTTCTCCATGGTGATTTGGATGAGGAGATCTACATGGAGCAGCCTGAAGGTTTTGAAGCAAAAGGTAAAGAGAAGCTAGTTTGTAAGTTGAAAAAGAGCTTATATGGGTTAAAGCAAGCTCCAAGACAATGGTATAAGAAGTTTGATTCTTTTATGGTGGATCATGGTTATGACAGGACCACTTCTGATCATTGTGTATTTATGAAAAGGTTTCCAGATGGAAACTTTATTATTCTCTTGTTGTATGTAGATGATATGTTGATTGTTGGCCATGATGCTAAGAAGATTCAGATGTTGAAGGAAGAGTTGAGCAAGTCTTTTGCAATGAAAGACTTGGGACCAGCAAAACAGATTCTTGGTATGAAGATCACACGTGACAGGAAGAAGGGAAAACTTTGGCTATCTCAGGAGAGATATGTTCAAAAGGTACTTGAGAGATTCAACATGAGCAACTCCAAACCTGTTTGTTCTCCACTTGCAAGCCACTTTAAACTAAGTTCTAAGCAGTGTCCTTCAAGTGATGAAGAAAAAGATGAGATGAAAAAGGTTCCTTATGCATCCGCAGTTGGTAGCTTGATGTATGCCATGGTTTGCACAAGGCCGGATATAGCTCATGCAGTTGGTGTGGTTAGTCGGTTCCTCTCCAATCCTGGTAAAGAACACTGGTCAGCAGTGAAATGGATACTCAGGTATCTCAAAGGTACTTCTAGTTTTGGTTTATGTTTTGGTAATGATAAACCTATGTTGGATGGATACACAGATGCAGATATGGCTGGTGATGTTGATTCTAGAAAGTCCACATCAGGATACTTGATGAAGTTTGCAGGGGGAGCAGTCTCATGGCAATCAAGGTTGCAAAAATGTGTTGCATTATCCACTACAGAGGCCGAATATATTGCTCTTACTGAAGGGGGCAAAGAGTTGTTATGGATGAAGAAGTTCTTGCATGAACTTGGCCTAGTTCAAGAGAACTTTGTATTGCACTGTGATAGTCAAAGTGCAATCCATCTCAGTAAGCATCCTACTTTTCACTCTCGATCAAAGCACATTGAGGTTAGATATCAATGGATTCGAGATGCTATGGAGATGAAGTCATTCGTTGTTGAGAAGATCCATACTAATGACAACGTGTCTGACATGATGACCAAACCTCTACCGAGAGAGAAGTTTGAGTTTTGCAGAAAGGAAGCAGGCTTGTTAGAGCCTCCTAAATTGAATTTTACATATTGATCGCCGGTATGGCGAATTCCTCACATGGTGTGTGAGGGGGAGATTTGTTGTGTATGGTCCCACACCATGTGATAGTGGGACCACCACATTTAATGAGAAGAGAGGCAGCTGACCACTTTAAAATTAAGTGGTTCGGGTACTGTAGCACAAGATTTGAAAAGAGAAGAGAGGAGAAGAAAATCAAGAGAGAAAAAGAGAAGAAAAGGCAGCAGAGCAGCCTTCATTCTTTCTTCGATTTCTAGCTCGTTCACCGTTGGATCGGGCTGAGATTTTGACAGCAGCTTCTAGACATGTTGATCTTCATTCTGAACGGTTGGATCGAAGATTGGTGGTGTGGAAGCTGGCCGTTTTGACAGAAAACGGGGCTGTCAGTTTTGTGAGTTTTTCTCAAATAATTCTCCTTTAATCTTGTTGTAATCCAAGAATAAGTTGTTCTTGATGATATATATGTTGTATCCCTTAGTTGAATCTGAGGAAGAATGATTGTGAACCTATTATTTGTTGATAGTGGAAGTTTTTAGGTGGACTACGGTCCCGTGGTTTTTCCCGCATCGGGTTTTCCACGTTAAAAATCTTGGTGTTGATTTTGTGATTATTTGCATTATTTTTCATCATTGTTTGATTCTGTTTTACTGCACAAAGAGGGAAAGAATTGGGACTTGTGAATTGTAATTGTATTCCGCTGAATTGATCCGGGTAAATTGGTGTCCGGTTGTTCCGAGTTTTCCCAACATATAGGAATGAAATTATGAAACATCAAGTGTCTAAAGTGTTAAATGCTTGCACATTACAGCAGCTATCAGTAAACCCTAAACAGTTTTTAGGCTAATAGATCCTAAATTTGAATTAGTCTGGGAGAAACAAGTAGGACTAAACTCTTCAAGACAATGGCAAAGACTTAATTCTTAAAACCTCTATGATAACCTCCTTTTCTTCGTCAATCCTTCCAGCAAAGGCCTCTGCTCCGCTATAGCTATATTTTCTTTCTTGGACAGTCTTCATAGCTGTATCATCTCTGATACTGTCACACACAGTCTCTTCACAGCCATTTTCTGCCAAATCAACCGCATTTCCATTCGAATTACTTTTGACACCTCCATTTTGAGGTTCATCTTTAAAGATCTCCCGTTTTGCCTTCTCAGGCCGGGTTAGCTCATTGTGATCATGTCTGCAATGCAGGAAAAATAAAGATGAGTAAACTGTTTGCACAATTTCACCCCTTTTGAGTTTGAACCCTTCAGGGTGACCTTTTGCTGCCACAGTGATGACCTCAAACATAGGTCTATTTGCACCCTCAAAAAATTGTCCCCAATCATCTAGCCCCTCAGAATTCAATGTCAGAATCTCAAATTTCCTAGCTTTAACCACTTGTGTTGTATATATCGTTTAGACTTATTAGAGCCTTGGCATTAGTCATTAACCTGATTCTTTTACTTGTTATGGTAAGTAACATGTAACAGGTACGTGAGGTTTGTAATTGTCACACATGAGGGAAACCTTGTAGAGGGATATTCTCTTTTTGGTCTCTTATTGGCTCCTGCAGTGGATATCCTTCCCTTAAGTACTACTAGTACTTTGTTTATCTGATTATGTCATTACCAATATCTGATTATTTATACAGTGAAGCTCTAAAATTATCACCTCTGAATTTCGAAAGAAACCTCATGTTTTTTCCTTCTTTGCTTTGTTCTTTTCTGATTTGGGGTAAGAAATTTGATCTAACGGACCAGGATAACAATTTTCTGACAATGTTGTGCCCTAAATCTAGGTCTAATTAATTGATAATATTATTTTTATTATCGTTTTTCTATCAGAATATGAAACAAATATACCTGATGAATTCCAGACGCAAGATTATAGCAAGATACACATATTTGATTTTTTTCCTTCCTTTTCAATTTTAACTGATAGAGAATTCAACAAATAGTGATAAAGAAGCTCTGCAAGGAGAGAAAAGTCTGAAAACATTACCATACCTTTGATGTTTAAGCAAAGGAGAGAACTAACACCGTAAACCGTTTCAAAAACTGTTGATGGATCCAAATATTTGACACTCTAACAAGGAAGTATGCATTGTTCCTGTGCGCTATATGCACATTAAGTTGTAAATACACCCCAAACAAACCATTAAAGTTGGCCCTCTTCTACCGCCTTGAGAGCTTAATATCAAGTTTGACCAGGTGCAGGGTGCAGGCATGCACATGGGAATGTTATTCCAAGGATAAGAGGCTACAGAGGTCTTCTAAGCTAACCTCGCGTCGTTCCTTGGGTCCCTGCATTCCGAAAGCTTCAATTGCCAGTTTCTTCCTTTCCTGCATCATCAATATCGTTTCTTCAATGCTGCCTTGAACAATCAATCTAACAATTATTACATTCTTCTCCTGTCCATATTGGTGAACACGGTTTATTGCCTGTTCCTCATATTCTGAGTTCCACCACGGCTCCAACAAGTAGACTTCGGAAGCAGCTGTGAGGATTATGCCGGCCCCTGAAACTTTAACGTTCCAAGGAGAACTGTGTTTTGTCCTGCTGATCGAAATTTCTTGATTATTACAACTCTCCTTCTAGCATATGTTAATGCATCCAACCGCAATACATTGAAGCCAGCGTCTTTCAGTGGCGCTTCAAGTAGTACCAACATCTTCTGGAATATTGTAAAAACCACTGATTTACTGGTTGATCTCACCTCCCAAGATTCCTTCAGGAGTTTTATGAGAGTTGAGACTTTGGAAGGAATTATTGCTGTAGATTTTCTAGGATCTTCAGGATCGGAAGATTCAGGAGGAGCTGAGAAAAGGTCGGACATCGAAATACGACCACGACAAATTGGGCAGCTGGTTCTGGTTCTCTGCAGGCAAGTCCGAAAACATCTTTTGCAAAATACATGTTTACATATTCTGATCACAGCATCAGTTGGTGGACAATAACAAATTGCACAGTCAAAATCTTCATCTTCGCGAAGCACATCGATCAACTTCCGGAGCAATTCTGGGTGTTCTGATGCATCTGTTTACAATCAAGTTGAGATGGTAAGCGCATTATAATCACACTGCTAGGAAAGAAATGCTGCAAGAACTTCCGTAACTTGAAATAATTGTAGAAGTTTTCTGTGTACAAATGCACTATCCAAAAATTTATCTTCCAAATAACATCAGAAGAATTTTCATATACTCTAAGCAATTAAAAATTCAAGACCAAATTGAAGAGAATATTAACAAGTAGAACTCTTCAATACCTCCGATATCGTCAGAAGGAAGCAATGATTTGAGATACAACGAGAACGGGGTTGCATCATTACACATCTGGCGAAGTCGTATGCCTGCACCGCGTATAGATGCATAGCTTCTGTTTAGTCTACCAGTAGCGATGAATTTGCGGACAACTTTCTTGGATTCTGCTTCCATCTGATCATACAGCTCACGTTCGTCTCCATAAATTTTAAAGCGAACTGTCTCTACAGTTTTTGATCGTAATTGGCCAACTAAAACCCTGTCTTTCGTTCTCCACAAAGAAATGGCCGCCATTAAATCCTGAAATTCTATGAAGTTGCATTACAAGTTGTGACCTAAAACCAACATAACTAATAAACAAAACCAGTAATCAAGGCAAATATTTATCAGTATGATATTACCTGCAGTCGTGAGAATCCATTCCCATCCTTCTTAGCAAGTGGCCTCTCCAACAGGCTTTGCCAGTAGCTTTTTCTAGAGAGTGGATCTAATCGCAACAATGCAATCAAGGCAAATAAATCAAACGATCCATTCTGGATGGGTGCTCCTGTAACAGCCCACTTCCTCTTAGCGGTCAACCTAGAGACTGCCTTACTTTGCTTGGCATTTGCATTCTTAATCACATCAGCCTCATCCAAAATGACTCGCCACCACTCGATCTTCAAAAAAGGGCACCACCTTTCAAAGGACTCATGAGCGAAGGCACCATACGTGGTCAACACTATATCGTATTTCTAAAGCTCCTCAACATCCTTAATCTTGCTATCCCCATAATACTTGTGTAGCTTGAGCGATCCTTTTTCCGTGTGCTCCAGTAGTTGGTTTTTCCATGTTGAACACACAGAAGACGGGCACACAATTAATCTTTGCTTAGCCACCGAAGCACTAGAAGTCTTATTAGCCATGCGTCCAGAGCTTTCTTTTATATTGCTGTCCAAAAGTGTATGTGTTTTTGGTTCTCCAGCACCCTTTTCACTCACCCTTCCTCTCTTCTTACCACTACAAGCAGACACTCCCTCATCCTCCTCACCTGTTCCTTCAGGGACATTGCCAACCTTATCAAAAGCAATCAAAGAAAGCAAAGTTAGAGTTTTGCCCATTCCATAATCATCAGCAAAAATCCCGCCATGCAAAGGCTCCGGTTTCCTATTCGTTCGATGCCGTGTTAAAACGTTCACATACAACCCATCTTTCATCTCCCAGAAAGGGGGCAACTCATCAGAGTTCTCTTTATTCACCAACCACCACAAACCCTCCTTTTGATGATCAAGAAGTTTAGCTTTAATCACCTCCTTCGGTGGCTCTAAAGTCCCCAATTTCTCTATCCTACCCTTTTCTTTACCCCCCTTACTCCCATTTGTCTTGGGATTTGTACGAGGCTCAGTTAAGCTCAAAGTATTTCCAAAAATCGATTGTCTAACATTCTTTAGATCAGTTGACGTTGAAAAGACTCTAACTAGACAAGGAACAGAGTACTCTGTTAGATTGGTTGCCATTAATATGCAACAACCATTTGCTATTGCACCAATCATGTGCACTCATCCAAGATTTCAAAGGTTGGCAGCCACCATTGTTGAAGAAGAGTTGGAGTTGGCAGCCACCTTTGTTGAAGAAAAGCCTCCATGAATGCCTATAAATAGAGGCATATGCAAGAGAGCAAAATGAGTGAAGAGAATTATGAAAATGTGAAGAGAGTAGAGAGGAAGAGAGAGCTGCAATGGCAGCAGCTGCAAGTGCAGCAAAGAGAGTTGAGAGTTGAGAGTTGAGTATGAGAGGGTGTAATCCTCCTCCTCCATGTATTTGTTTTGTATTCTTTCTCTATCTCTAAATATATTGACTTCTCCCGTGGATGTAGGCGGTTTTGCCGAACCACATTAAATATTGTGTCAGTGTGCTTGGCTCTCCTATGAGCAAGTATCAGAACATCACCGGTCGAAATTCCCAACAATTGGTATCAGAGCGTTCGGTTTAAAGTGGTGTTTGATTTTGCTCAAAAATGAAAGTTGTCAAAATTGTGTTTTGACCATACCACTGTGTAGAGGAGGAAGAGACGAAGCCACTAGTGAAAACCGCGTCGAAATCAGGCGTTGGAAACCGTCGCACTCGTTGGCGGGGCGACTGTCCACGTCATCAGCCACGTCAGCAGTTCTGCACAGTCATCAGACACGTCACCTGACATATCAGCACTCTAACCAGTCAAACTGCCATGTCATTAGGCACATCAGCAGTTCTGCACAGTCATCAGGCACATCACCTGGCACATCAGCACTTTGACCAGTCAAACTGCCACGTCAGATTTGGTTGACATATATGTCCTACGTGGATGACACGTCATTACAGCCACGTCAGCTCCCTGGATTGTGATCCTGTGTGGCAGAGTCTACGTGCAACCGGTTCTGAGATTGAATCTGGGTCGTTTATCAGGCCAGAATTGTTTTGATCAAATCTTAGCCGTCTGAAGTGCGATTTGGATGATTTCAGACTTGTTTCCAGCTAATTTGATCGTTCCGGATGCAATGGTATGGTCCGATCGTTGAGATTGAGATCATAAAAGGTAGTGATGAATTATTAAAGAGAGATTGCCCGATTATGAGGCATCTGATGGTCATCATGGTGGTCGATGGAGCTGAAGAAGAAGAAATCACACATGTTTGCCCAATTACATGTGTTGAACTATTATGTGGGGAATTTTAATTGCCTTGAGGGAAGTTAAAATTGGGACACTCTGGACACCCGATCATTTGGACAATTTGAGGTGGAGAGTGAAATTTGATGAAGACCAATCTTAACGAATCTGAGCACTGGTAGTCTCGCCAGATGTTGAGAAATCAGGTATAAAACCAGGATACCCCAGATCACTTGTAAAGGAAAGCCGCAACAAAGCTAGCAAATGGTTGTATATACGAAAAGACAGTACGATGGATAGATATGGCCTAAGAAGTTCTGGCTAGGAGATTGGGTTTTAAGCGGGACCGTTGTGACCCCTCCAATCTTTCCTGGGAACTTGCTTAGTGGAAGGATTATCCATACGGTACTATTTTCGTATATGTGACAGTTTGTTATGAAACTGTTGAAGACTAGCAGGATGACGACACAAAGGAACAGTTGGGTTCCGTATGATCAAGGATTTGATGGAGTGGTGATTTCTCCAAGGAAGTTAGATTCGGTGACTATAATTTCTCGAGGGGAGAATTGATGAAGACCCTGATAATGGAAGAGAAATACAGCAAAGGGATAAAGATTGACACCCTATTTAAACTTGGATAGATGTTGTGACAAGATGAGCTGCTGTCAAACATAAGCAAGGAATAAGGAGAAATCTGGAGAACCAAAATTGCACGAGAGCATATGAAGATTGTGTAGGAGTACCCGGAGGATCCAACGAGGTACTATAATGAGACAACAGGTGCAAGGAGAAGAAGAGTTCCCAGATGAAGCTCAGAGCAGAGACTATGAAAAAGTTGTACAACAAAAAGTCTCTTGTGCTCTTGATAAAGGCAATAAGCGAGGACCTTTCAATGCATGCAAGGATGAAGGATGAGCTGTTGCAGATGCACCTAATTGAGGGGGTGCAAACGCCTGTGATAAAAGGCGACCGCCTATGATGAAAGGCGAAGACACCAAAGGGAGTTGGTGCGGGTAGAGCTGTTAAGCAGAAAAGGCATAGAAGCTCCAAACATAGAAATTGAGGTGGAGGATTGCGAGGAGTATACCGCAACTTTCTCTTTCTATGTAATTAGTGGCAAAGAATTTATGGAGCCACTTTGAAGCATCTTAGCTAAAGGAGGATGCAAGTGCTTATAAAAGGCGAAGACACCTTAAAGAGAAGGTGTGAGGGCTATGAGATGAGCCCATGATCAGACCGTCGCATGACGACGAGCGGAGACACCTCAGGAGAAGGTGTGAGGGCCGTGGAAGGAGCCCAGTTCAGAACGCCCCAGAGCCAATGTGATGGCTAGGTATGAGTGGAGAGATGGATAGCCAATAAAAGGGCTATGATGAGTATGGAGACAAATGCAGGATTGACTTTCATGGATATTGCTCCCATGCTAAAGATCAATGAGCTAGAAGACATTTGCCTTGGACAATAAGTGGATGACTTGTGGAGCATTAAGACGTGGCTACTATGAAGGAGCAGAGGGCATGCGCAGGTTCCGGGAACAAGTTGACTCCTTGTCAAGGTGGTGAGCTCGGTAATGGCATTGTAATACTCAGAGTATGAAGACAGATATGGATCAACCTTTTATGGGCTGTCCCCATGGTTAAAGGTGGAAAGCTACCTGGACTCTTGAGACTAAAAGCGAGAGACTCATGGAGAAGTAAGGCGTGGTTCCTAGGGTGGAACAGAGGGCATGCGCAACTCCTGGATGAGTAGACTCTTGGAAGAGTGGTGAGCTTGTGATCATATTGAGATACTTAGATAATGACTGTCGCACTTGAAATATCCGTTTGAGGGGGTGTTGTAAGCCTTGATGTGAGGCTTGAGGAATCATTCCGGACTGAGCGTGGTTGATACGCTCGAAGGGGAATGTTGTTCCAGAGACAAGCGTTAACACTATTCAGATGTGATGTGGCAGACCATCTGGTTATAGTGATCCTTTTATGTAAGAAAAGGTGTGCTTAGGTCACTCTGATGATTGAAAGGTTTGGCAAGTACCTGTAAACTTGGCTACAAAAGCTCTCAAAATGGAAAGCTTGGAAGAGCTGCAAGATGCAAGCTTGTGTTGAAGAAGAATGAGGACAGTAGCCCCACATGAATGGCAAAAGGGGTGATTGTTAGGTTGGTTGCCATTAATGTGCAACAACCATTTGCTATTGCACCAACCATGTGCACTCATCCAAGATGTCAAAGGTTGGCAGCCACCATTGTTGAAGAAGAGTTGGAGTTGGCAACCACCTTTGTTGAAGAAAAGCCTCCATGAATGCCTATAAATAGAGGCATATGCAAGAGAGCAAAATGAGTGAAGAGAATTATGAAAATGTGAAGAGAGTAGAGAGGAAGAGAGAGCTGCAATGGCAGCAGCTGCAAGTGCAGCAAAGAGAGTTGAGAGTTGAGAGTTGAGTATGAGAGGGTGTAATCCTCCTCCTCCATGTATTTGTTTTGTATTCTTTCTCTATCTCTAAATATATTGACTTCTCCCGTGGATGTAGGCGGTTTTGCCGAACCACATTAAATATTGTGTCAGTGTGCTTGGCTCTCCTATGAGCAAGTATCAGAACATCACCGGTCGAAATTCCCAACATACTCAACATCTCCAGTTTTTGAATGAGTCACCTCACCTTCAAGATTAATCATTTGAGCATCAATTAAAGGAGATAAAATAGTCGAAGCTTGATCATGAAGGTAACCCACTTCCATAGAAGTAGAATTGAAAATCTTTATGGCATACTTATCATGAGGGCATTGTGGATAACGTACAAGTGTAACCAATTCATGGTCACTGAATACTATAGCAGGGTGGCTTCTGAGGCCCACAATATGGGTTATAAAAGAACAAACATTGCTGGTTTCATACCGGATTTGTTGTGAAGAAGAATATTTCTAATCTTCAAACAAAGAAGAATCTGGACAGGCATCAAGATTCATGTAAAGGCCCAGTGCGTCTTCTTGTCCTTCCTTTAATTCTGCATCCATTGGAGAAAATGAAAGAAAGATTCACTCTTTTCCTTTTCCTTTCTTCAGTCTGTGAACAGAGGGAGAGAGAAATCCAGAGAGAGTTTTTGTGTGTAAAGAATGTGAGGGGAGGAGGGAGAGCCGTTATATTGATAGAATAGAAGCACAAAAGCGCGGGTTGGGAGAGAGTTAGTTAAAGACAGTTGGGATGTGTAATGGGCTGGGCCTTTTTCATCAGGGCCTGGGCTATCCCTTGTCTTTTTTTTTTATTCATTATATTTTCTTGTGCACTAAAAATTATATATTTATAAGAAAAAAGAGGGGAATAAAAATATAATTTGAAGGTTCAAAAAATGTTCAATTTTTTTTTGAAATTGATCTTTTTACATTTTTTTATTTGGAATTTGACTTAATAATTTTTTTTTGTTACTTAAATATGAGTATCTTGTAATATCAAAGGAAAATTTGAATGTGTGATTAATGCATGGTTTGAAAAAATAAAATAAAATTTTATTTATATATAAAAAATTAAGCCTATATGAAATAAAATTGAAATAAATATGGTGACTTGAAGTTAATAAACATGGAAGCTTAGTTAACACGTGCATCACACATGCATCAACGTATTTCGCAGTTGCCATGTTTTAGCTGCGAGTTCATATTCCTTCCACGAATGAACATTGAATCCCTTAGTGGCATTGGATGCAAGTGTAACCAAAGCTTTCATGCAAGTTGATGTTTGTCGGTGGAGAAGCTAGCAATAATGATACTTTGTTGGCAATTTTTCCTTCTCTTCTTTCTCTCATCTCTTTTCACTTTCTTCTCATTAGGATTGACAATGTTCTAGTCAAAACCAAAAGATATCATATCATTTTTTTTTGTTTAAGTTTGGTTTTAATTTTTTTTATTGCTATCTGATTTTTATTTCGGGTAATTTTTTAAAATATATATTTTTTAATTTTTTTCTTTAATATTAAGTTGGTTAAGAATTGAGTTTCATGATTTAATCTGATAGGAGGATCCTAATCTCATGACTCGGGTCACGAGTTTAAAAAGATAACTCGAGTTGACATATATCTTTTTTGTTAGATCTTTTTTTATATTGATTTTTTTAAATTTTATTTTTTAATATTGAGTTTGTTAAAAATTAGACTTTGTGATTTTCTTCACTTTTCTTTCTTTGAGTTTTTCCTGATTTCATGACCTAGATCGTGATTTTGACGAGTTAGTTTAGGTAAAACCAAGTATTGTTTTGATTTTTTTTTTTAATTTTATCTTTTTACTTCTGGTTAATTTGAGAATTAAACTTTATAATATTTCTCATTTTACCTTATATTATATTATTATGTTTGCATGATCTAGCTCACAAGGTTTGGCAAACTTACCAAGTTTTATTGGTGTTTTATTTTTTTAGGTCCTTTTTGGTAATTGATTTTGGTTCACAAGATTTGAGAAACTTAACGAGTTTGTTGGTGTTTTATTGTTATTAAAGTACTTTTATAATTGATTTACTATTCAATTCTTATCCTTCCATGCATGGATTGTTAGGAATTGAGCATCATAATATTTTTTATTAGTTTTCTATGAGGGTTGTGTCGGCCTCACAATCTGGATTGCAGTTTTAACATATAAATAACTCGGGTTAAATTGAATTTTTTTTTAATCAATTCCCCTTTAATTTTGTCCTTTAGTATTGGGTCATCTATTTTAGCAAGTGGTTTTTTTATATATATAGATTATCATAACCACCTATTCATTTTAATTTGGTTCTTTTATTATCATTGATTTTTTTCTTATCATAATTTAAATGAAACTAGCTTGTTGGACCTAATCAGGTCTATAACTTGAAACATTATTTTTTTAATTATTTTTTATCTTTTTATTTGATGTTTTTATATTAGATTAATTTAAAATTATTTTTTATTATTTGTTTTGGTTGGCTTGGTATTGGCTGGTTGCAATGTTGAGAAAGAAATCAGATTCTTGGTTGATTTTATTTTTTTTTCAAAATTAAATGTAATTTTATTGTCCTAGGACAATTAAAGTTATGCATAATCGAATTTGAATAATATAAAATGTTCAACTCCTATATGTTTTTATTCCCAAATAATTATTCAATCCATAATCATAAAAACATAAAACATTCTTTTTTGGAATAATTAGGTTTAATATCACTACTAAAAAAATAAAAAATATTAATAAAATATTTTGTTAGTGTTTAGACGGTATTTTAATTGCTGACAAATCTGCCAATATAAACACCTCGTCGGCCGGAAAATATGTCATCGGAGATTTTCTTTCCATCAACATTCCATTAGAATTTGATCACAACGAACTGTGCACAAATTGCAAGGAACAAACTAACTCCAACTAATTAATTTGACACATTCAGATTTGTTCCAGTAGGTGATCTTACGTTGCATCTAGTTCGGGTAGGAGATGATATCCATTCAAGCTAGACTGAAGCCTGCATTTAGATTGTAGAAATATTCTTAGTTAATAAAGTCATGATCCAAGCCAATTTCTTACATAGGATATTTCGAATTGTTCAGGCCATGGATATTCGGCACTTTAAGTTGTATATACCTTGTTTGATCAGGTCCAGAAGGATAAGAGGCTACAGAGATCATCTATGCTAACCTCACGTCGTTCCTTCTGTCCTTGCCTTCTGAAAACTTCACTTTCCAGTTTCTTCCTTTCTTGCATCTCCAATATCCTTTCTTCAATGCTATTTTGAGCAATTAATCTAACAATTCTTACATTCTCCTTCTGTCCAAATCGGTGAACACAGTTTATTGCCCGTTCCTCATCAGCTGAGTTCCACCATGGCTCCAACAGGTAGACTTCGGAAGCAGCTGTGAGGTTTATGCCGAATACTGAAGTCTTGAGACTGGCAAGCAGAACCGTGCCTGGTCTTGCAGATCCAAATTCCTTGATTATTTCGGCTGGTCCCCTTTCATCCGTTGATGCATCCAACTGCAACGTATTGAAGCCAGCATCTTTCAGCGGCTCTTCCAGCAATACCAACATCTTATCGAACAATGAAAAAACAACTGATTTACTGCTGCTTGAGTTCACAACACTAGATTCTTTCAAGAGTTCTATGAGAGCTGAGACCTTGGAAGGAGTTGTTCTTGATGTTTTTTTAGTGTTTTCAGGATTGGAAGATTCTCGAGGGGATGAGAACAGGCCAGACTTAGAAATAGGATCACCACAAGTTGGGCAGCCTTTCTCCAATTCTTTACGTGGGAGGTAGTACCAAATGCATCGTTTGCAAAAAATATGCAAACATTTCGTGATTACAGCATCAGTTGGTGGACAACCGCAAATTGCACATAAAAAATCTTCACCATCTTGAAGCATATCTATCATCTTTCCAAGCAATTCTGGATGTTTGGATGCATCTGCTTGGAATCAAGTTTTCAAAAGGTAAGCGCTCTATGATCATACGTACAGTATGAAAGAAATTAAGCAAGAACTTCCATAATTTGAAATAACTGCAGAAGGTTTTCTGTGTAAAACTCTTGGGCGATATAACTGTATAAAAACTATCTTCCACATGATATCACAAGACTTTCACGTAAAACCAAAATGAAGAAAAATATGAACAAGAAGAAGCCTGCAATACCTCGAATATTGTCAGAAGGGAGCAATGATATGAGATCCAAAGAACACAGGGCCGAATCATCACATAACCTGCGAAGTCGTAAAACTAAAAAATGCACAAATGAATAGCGGCTGCGTAGTCTATCAGCAAAAATAAAGTAATCGACAAAATCCTTGGAACTTGATTTCATCCGATCATACAGTTCACGTTCTTCTCCAGAAAGTTGTAAGGAAACTGTCTCTACAGTCTTAGATGGCAATCCAATTAAAAGCTTGTCTTTTAGTCGCCGCAGAGAAATGGTTGCCATTAAAACCTGAGATCGTTTTAAAGAAAATCATAAAAAGTAAAAGAATTCAGATGAGTGGCACTACAAGAGATCCTGGATACTTTAATCCTAATATTGCGGAATGCATTTGTCTATTCCATTGTCAATACCTTAGAGTGGACACACAAACTTTCAGAGTGTCAGGAACTGAATATAATCAGCAGCATGATATTACCTGCAGTAGGTTCTCATCCCCATCAGCAAGTGGTCTCTGCAACAGGCCTTGCCAGTAGCGTTTTATAGAGAGTGGATCTAACTGGAGAAAGGCCATCAGGGAAAATAAATCAAACAGTCCATTCTGGATCTGTGTTCCTGTAACAGCCCACCTCTTCCTAGCGGTAAATTTAGTGACTGCCCGACTTTGCCTGGCATTTGCATTCTTAATCACATGAGCCTCGTCCAAAATGACTCGCCACCACTCGATCTTCCTCAAAGGGCACCGCATGCGTCGAAAGCACTCAGCAGTCAAGGTTCTATATGTGGTCAACACTATATCATATTTCTTAAGCTCCTCAACATCCTTCGTCCTGCTGTTTCCATAATACTTGTATAGCTTGAGGGATCCTTTATGAGTGTGCTCCTGTAGTTGGCTTTCCCATGTTGAACACACAACAGAAGGGCACACAACTAATGTTTGCTTAGTAACCAAAGCACTAGAATACTCATCAGCCATGCCCAAAGAACTTCCTTTCGTATTGTTACCCAAAAGGGTATGTGTTTTTTGTCCTCCAGTGCCCTTTCCCCTCACTAGGCCACCCCTCTTCTTCCCACTAGAAACAGACATGACCATATCCCTCTTACCTGTTGCTTCAGGAAGGGTGCCGACCTTATCAAAAGAAATCAAAGAAAGAAAAGTGAGAGTCTTTCCCAATCCATGATCATCAGCAAAAATCCCACCATGCAGAGGCTCTGGTCTCCTATCCGTTTGATGCATTGTCAAAAGATTCAGATACAACCCATCTTTCACCTCCCAAAAAGGGGGCAACTCATCAGACTTCTCTTTACTCACCAACCACCACAGCCCCTCCTTTTGATGATCAAGAAGTTTAGCTTTAATCACATTCTTTGGTGGCTCCAAAGCCCCCAATTTCTCTATCATATTCTTTTCTTGAACCCCCATGCCCTCGTATGCCCTGAAACTTGGACCAGGTTGATCACAAAAACACAAACTATTCTGCAAAATCCAATTTTGAACGTTCTGTGTATCATCTGACTTCGAAAAGATTTTAACTAGACAAGGCATAGAACTATCATATCGATTTCTTGAATTAGTCACCTCACCTTCAAGATTAATTTTTTGAAGATCGACTAAAGGAGATAAAACCTTAGCAACTGGAATATGAAGGTAACCCACTTCCACAGAACTAGAATTAAAAACCTTAATAGCTGACTTATCATAAGGGCTCTGTGGATAACGTACCAATTCAAGCAATTCGTGGTCATTGAATTCTATAGCTCCGAGGCCGACAATTTTGGTGGTAATAGAACAAACAAATATGGTATCATGCAAGCTTTGTTGTGAAGAAGAATATCGCCGATCTTCAAAAGTAAACGAATCTTTCCAAGCATCAAGAATCATGTTCAGGCTTTCATTTTTCTGTTCACCTTCTCGAATTTCTTCTTGTGAAGTATTCTGACTATCATCAGAAGTAAATGAAACTGGCTCCTTTTGACCTTCTTCCATTAGAGAAAATGTAAGAAAGACTCAGTCTTTTCTTGTTTAAAGATTCAGTCTTTTCTTGTTTCTTCTTTAGTCTGTGAATACAGAGAGAGAGATGGAGAGATCTTGTTGGTTTTTAGAGAATGTGAGGGAGGTGGAGCCCTTATATTTGATTGAATGGTAGGGCAAAAGTGCGGGAGAGAACGTACTTCTTAGTTTGCTCCCTTCTCTCTTTTTTTTTAGGCTCACTGTTAGGTTTATTTGAAATTATATTTATGATAATTTAAAGTATTTTTTATTTAAAAATATATTAAAATATTTTTTTAATTTTTTAATTTTTTTTAACATTAACACATCAAAATAATCTAAATACATATATTTTTTTAATTTAAATAAAAAAATCAAAATTTTAAAAAAATAAATCACATTCTTAATAATTATTTTAATAATTATTGATAAGAGATAGAATGTGTAATGGACTGGGTTTATTTGGGTCGGGTTTTGGGCTCACTCATTTTATACGGGGTTGGAGTTAGTTGAGAGAACATCCTTTTTAGTTTGCTTCCTTCTACTCTTTTTTTTTTTGTTGTAATATTCATGATATCTTTATCGACAATTATATTATAAAAAAACTAAGTCTATTCAATGTGTAAAGCACGATATCTCACATGACTGAATTAATATTTTTTTTTAAAAAAATTAATTTGATTTTCAATTTTTTTTTGCACAATAAATCATTTTAAACCAAAATTTATACCAAATTACCTTTTTCTAATTAAAAGACAAGCTAAATTTAAAGGCAAAAAATCAAAAAATAAAATAAAATAAAATAAAAAATAGATAATAACATCAAACTTCATTTGAAAACTTCATTTTAGTCCCCTTTTATTTTCAATTAATAGATAATCGATCGATTTAGTTGTTGTAAATTCAATTTTAATACAAAATTTTATTTTTTTTATTTTCCGGTCTTTGATTTGTTTAAGAAGAGAGAGAAAATTGTTTGATTCTAGTGTAACAAAAAGTTATCCTTAACACCTATTTTAATCATCAAAATAGTTGAAGTCGGTGTTGAGATATTCCACTTAACAAATAAGATTTTATAATGGTTTCTTTGAAACTCAATATTTTCTAAAGAAAGACAGATATACATCGAGAATGAAAAATTTTATTTGGTATGATTTTTTTAACTTGGATTGTGTTTTTAAATTTATCAGGTTGAAAATTTAGTTTATAAATATTTTAAGAGAGTTTGTATAATGTTTTTAGGTTAAACAGGGTTAAAAATAAGTTTTTTGGATAAAAAATCCACAAGCTCAATTTTCCAAGCAATACAATTTTGGCTAGAATTTAAGTTGTTAAATAACATGTCATCTATCATAGTTAATCTACTAAAAAAATTTATTTGCCCTTCAAATTTAAAATAAAATAAAAAGTCTAAGCATGGCTTTAAAAGCTCTATATATCTGGGCTATTTCTTTTAAAAACCTAGGGTGTTGGGCTATATATTTGTATGTCTAAACTTTTTTTATTTTTATTTTTAAATATGTATCCGGTTTAAATAAATCTAAATTACTAATTCAATGGATTAAGCCAATTTGGGTTATTATTATTATTTTTTAGTGAATGTTTTGCCCCTCAATTAAGGAAAAAAAAAATAATCTCACCCTTTATTATTGGTGATATGTATTTTTATTTAAATTTAAATTAAAAAATATAATTTTATCATTGTTATTAATGTTCTTTCTTTTTTATTTTAGTTTCACATGCCTATCATGATTTTTTTATTAAAAAAATATTTCATACAACACAGTTTTCATCAGTTTAATTGTCTTATAAATCTATTAAATAAAAAATAATATTTGGGATCAACAATTTATTGTCATATACCTACAGAAATAATGCCAGCAAACATTACCAACTTTAGATATGGATTCGAATCACTTTCATCTAAAGTCTAAATCATGGCACAACCTAGGAAATTGCTTCTGTAGATGTAAATATTCAAGTCCAAGGGTTTTCTACTTATTTTATTTTAAATTGTTGAATTAACTTATATAAAATAAATTTACATTAGCAGTTACTATGAAGATTTAAAAAGAAAACCTCAACCTCCCAGTTCAAAATCTGCCTAGATAAAAACAAATCATGTTTCGTTAAAAAAAAAGAGGAATAAATTAATTATAAAAAATGCAGATTAGATTAAAGAAATATATTTTTTCTACTTATTTTATTTTAAATTCTTGAATTAACTTTTATAAAGATAAATTTACACAATGAATTGGTATCTGGATTTTATTTGTTTAATTGTTATCGAAATTCTAATACCAATAATTAACTGATAAAATTACTGTTTCAATTAACCCTGTTTGATCCTGGACTAGATATTTTCTAAAATATAATGTTTCAGAAGATCTTGGCTTAGTCCACCACCTGTAACACATGCTGAACCAGCAAGTTCAGAAATTGCCTGTGAGCATTTATCTTGGCTTAGTCCACCACCTGTACATCATGAAATTTTGCCCAAAGGGGCTCATCATAGCAAGATTCACATAAGAGTAGCATGTCCTCTCGCATAAGGATTGGAAACGAATTTTTCTTCTTCTTTTTTAGTGCTAACTGATAGAGAATTCAAATTAAGATGCAGGAAAAAACAGATGGATTGCTATATGTTCATTACAAACTGCAGATGGGATTGCTACATGTCCTTGGAAGAATCATGAAACAAAGATCAAGGCATGCTCACCAGAAGAAGAGGCGACAAAGATCATCTATGCTAGCCTCGTGTTGTTCATGTGGCCGTTTCCTTCCAAAAGCTTCATTCGCTGATTTCTTCCTTTCCTGCATCTCCAATATCCTTTCTTCAATGCTATTTTTAGCAATCAATCTAACAATTCTTACATTCTCCTTCTGTCCGTATTGATGAACACGGTTTATTGCCTGTTCCTCAGCCGCTGAATTCCACCATGGCTCCAACAAGTAGACTTTGGAAGCAGCTGTGAGGTTTATGCCGGTTCCTGAAGTCTTGAGACTCGCAAGCAGAACCGTGTCTGCTCCTGCTGATCCAAATTCCTTGATTATTTCAGCTTGCCTTATTTCATCTGTTGATGCATCCAACCGCAATGTATTGAAGCCAGCATCTTTCAGTGCCTCTTCCATTAGTGCCAACATCTTATCAAACAGTGAAAAAACTACTGATTTACTGACCGAGTTTACAACCCTAGATTCCTTCAAGAGTTTTATGAGAGCTGAGACTTTGGAAGGGGTTGTTCTTGACAATTTTTCAGGGTTTTCAGGATTGGAAGATTCTGGAGGGGCTGAGAACAGGTCAGGTAGAGAAAGAGGACGCCGACAATTTGGGCAGGTTTGTCTGGTTTCTTTGTGTTGCAGGTGCTGGCAAATGCATTTTTTGCAAAATATATGCTCACAGATTGTGATTGTAGCATCAGTTGGTGGATCAAGGCAAACCGTACAGACAATATCTTCACCATCTTGAAGCCCATCGATCATCTTTCGAAGCAATTCCGGATGTTTGGATGCATCTGCTTGGAAACAAGGTCAAATGGTAAGCACGCTATAATCATACTGTCAGGGAAAAAATGTAGCAAGAACTTCCACAATTTGAAATAACTGCAGAAGTTTTGTGTTTAAGAGTACTCTTTGGTGCTCTAAGCAATTGAAATTGCAAAAACCAAATTGAACAAAAATATGAACAGGCAGGACTCTCCAATACCTCCAATATTGTCAGAAGGGAGCAATGATCTGAGATCCATAGAGCACAAGGCCGAATCATTACATAACTGGCGAAGCTGTATAACTGAAAAAAGCACACATACGTAGTGGCTGTGTAGAATATCAGCGGTAATAAAACATCCAATAACATCCTTGGAATCTGCTTCCATCTGATCATACAGTTCACGTTCTTCTCCAGAAAGTTCAAAGGAAACTGTCTCTACAGTTTTAGATGGCAATCCAACTAAAACCTTGTCTTTTATTCTCCTCAAAGAAATGGTTGTCATTAATTCCTGAAATTTTTTAAAGAAAATCACAAAAAAACATTCAGTGGAGGGGGACAAGAGATCTGCATACTGTAATCCTAAATATTACAGATTGCACCTGTCAATTCGATTTTCAATACCTTAGGTGGACATAACATTTCACAGTAGAGAAATTCATTATAATCAGTAGCATGGGATTACCTGCAGCCGGGAGAACCCTTTCTCATCTCCATTACCAAGTGGTTTCTGAAACAGTCGTTGCCAGTAGCATTCTGTGGAGAGTGGTTCTAACCGGAAAAAGACCATCAGGGAAAATAAGTCGAAAGATCCATTCTGGATGGGTGCTCCTGTAACAGCCCACCTCCTCCTAGCGGTCAATTTACTAAAATCCCGAATCTGCTTTGCATTTGCATTCTTAATCACGTGAGCCTCATCCAAAATGACTCGCCACCACTCGATATTCATCAAAGGGCACCGTGTGGGTTCACAGCCTTCAGCAACCAAGGTACTATATGTGGTCAACACTATATCATATTTCTTAAGCTCCTCAACATCCTTCGTCCTACTGTCCCCATAATACTTGTATAGCTTGAGTGATCCTTTTTGAGTGTGCTCCTGCAGTTGGTTTTCCCATGTCGAACACACAGCTGAAGGGCACACAACTAGTGTTTGCTTAGCAACCAAAGCGATAGAAGACTCATCAGCCATGCGCAAAGAATTTTCTTTTATATTTCTATCCAAAAAGTCACGCATGTTTTGTTCTCCAGTACCCTTTTCACTCACCATGCCTCCCCCCTTCCTCTTCTTCCCACTAGAAACATACAATACCCTGTCCTCCTCTCCTGTTCCTTCAGTAACATTGCCAACCTTATCAAAAGCAATCAAAGAAAGCAAAGTCAGAGTCTTACCTGATCCATAATCATCAGAAAAAATCCCACCATGCAATGGCTCTGGTCTCCTATCCGTTTGATGCCTTGTCAAAACATTCAGATACGACCCATCTTTCACCTCCCAAAAAGGGGGCAACTCATCAGACTTCTCTTTATTTACCAACCACCATAGGCCCTCCTTTTGATGATCAAGAAGTTTAGCTTTAATCACATTCTCTGGTGGTTCCAAACTCCCCAGTTTCTCTATCCTACCCTTTTCTTGACCCCCCATACCCTCATATGACCTGAGACTTGTACCAGGTTGATCACATAAACGCAACCCGTGTTGTAAAATCCAATCTTTAGCATTCTGTACAACCGCTGACTCCGCAAAAATTGTAACTACACAGGGAATAGACGTATCATATTTAAATCTTGAACAAATCACCTCACCTTCAAGATTAATTTTTAGAATATCAATTAAAGGAGATAACACCATAGCAACAGAAGTACAAAGGTAGCCCACTTCTCTAGAACTAGAATTTAAAACCTTTATAGCATTCTTATCAGAAGGGCATTGTTGATAACGTACAAATTCAAGCAATTCATGCTCATTGAATTTTGCACCACTGTGGCCTACAATAGTGGTGGTAAAAGAACCAACAAGGGTGGTTTCAGTCAGGACTGGTTGTGAACCAAAAGATAGCCAATCTTGAAAAGTAGATGGATCTCTCCAGGCATCAAGACTCATGGCAAGTAGTCTTGGTATTGGATCTTCTAGACCTTCTAGAGATTCTTCTTGTGAAGAAACCTGACCATCATCAGAAGTAGATGAAAGTACCGGGCTTTGGTGACCTTGTTGAACTTCTTCTTCTTCCATTAGAGAAAATGAAAGAAAGATCCTGCCTTTTCTTGTTTCTTTCTTCAGTCAGTGACCGCAAATGAGAGAGAGATAGGTTTTTTTGTTTTGTTTTTGTGTGTTTTGAGAATTGAAGGTAGCTGGTAGAGCCGTTATATTTGGTTGAAAAGCGCGGGATTGGAAGCGAGTTAGTTAGTGACGGTTAATAAAGTATAGTATAGTGCAGGATTTGATAATAGATACGATAGAAATCTGTTGTTGTTGTTTATTTTTTTAAATTATTATTATTATTATTATTATTATACATCAAGTCTTTTTCTTCTTCGCATTATACGTAGAGCTCAAGCCCTATTAAAAAAAGTTAGACTCTTAAAGAAAAATCAGTCAATTCCCTATGAGATATAATGGTTTTACCATCATTAAACTTTACTTCAAGACAAAATGCATATAAAAGAAAAAATCATGGGTAGGAAGCAAAAACTCTTGGAATTATTATTTTATACATTGAAAGAATTCATTATAGAAAATGGAAAAAATAACTTTAAAATTAATTATATTATAAGTGAGGCATTTTCCTTTCGCATTTTACCCAGATTTTTGTTGGCAATAGCAGTATCATCGATACCCGCCTGGTATCTTTTTTATTAGCTAAAGCTTGCTTTAACCTCGTTTTGCTTTTGGCATTGAAAGCTCTCTACTTCCTCGTTTTCTTTGAAAACAAATATAGAGACCAGCGAGGATTGCGAAAGGTGACCCAGTTTCACCATTTTTTTTTAACATAGTACGTGGTAGAGGGCCTGTGTATCTACATCTGGTTATTTCAGAGGAATTGAATATGATAATGGTGAGTTTCTTAGTCATTTTCAGTATACAGATGATGCACTGGTTTTTGTACCTAATAATTATAACTTATTAACTGATGCAAAGAGGATTTTGAGATGGTTTCGGCTAGCCCTAGGATTACGAGTGAACTTTCACAAGAGTCCATTGATAGGAATTAATTATTTGGATGATGATTTTATAGATGGTAAGACAGGTTCAATCTACTGTAGACGGTACTCCCTTCCTATCAAGTATTTAGGTTTTTCATTGGGAGCTAACCCTGAAAGGATATACGGTACTCCCTTCCTATCAAGTATTTAGGTTAGGGACGGTTATGAAGGCCTGGTGATCAAAGCATGGGAGGACAATATAACCAAGAAGTATCGATCTAGTTATGAGAGTGGCCTCCCTGCTTTTACTCCTTCCTTTATCCAACACATGGTAAGGGATTTCTTGTCACGATCTAAATGTTAGGTACATGATTGATCGGCAATGCAGAATGTTAAGTTTCAAAATAAATATATAAAAGGATAAAATTATTTAAAAATACACATTAATATTTTATAATTTTTTAAAATATTATATTATTCAAAACTAATAAAACTAAATAATAGTTCAAAACTTCTTGTCGGTAATTAAAAAAAAAAAAATAATCTATAATAATTATTATATTGTCAAAATCTAAATTTAATTAAAATATGATAATAGTGAAGTTTCTAAAGAATTAAATCAAAACTAAAAAGAAAGCATCGCAAAACAAGCAAGACATACCGATAAAAACTGAAAAAGTAGAAACACTCAACAAAATTTACTTGCTAACAAAAACTAAAAACTCAAAATAATATTAAAAATAAGAGGTAGGTTCATCCAACTCAGTGAGAGAAGAACATTTAATATACATTTTAGATATTAATAGTTTGCAAGTCGATTTATCTTGATATATATATACATACTAAACATATTATCATAAAACAATGGAATACATGTCAAAAATCAGATGACACCCAAAGGTAATTAGATGATACCCGAAGGCATAATTTTAAAACTCGACTCGGTCCAAGGCCTGGGTTCTAGGTTTTGACTGGATAACCGGGTTTTAATCTGGTCACTGAGTCGCCCAGGTCAATTCCTTTTTTTTTTTTAAATCAA
This sequence comes from Populus euphratica, assembly GCF_000495115.2. Classification (NCBI taxonomy): domain Eukaryota; kingdom Viridiplantae; phylum Streptophyta; class Magnoliopsida; order Malpighiales; family Salicaceae; genus Populus; species Populus euphratica. Next base: position 734,049 of record NW_011499944.1, read on the forward strand.
AACAATGTCATTTTAGTAAAAAAAAAATCAACAAGTTGCAATCGAGTTTTTGACTTGGTTTTGCTTGGTCAACCCGCCAAGTCAGCTGGGTCATACTAGGTTTTTGCTTTCCCTATTTTTTTCAACCCGACTTGATTCCAACCCCAAGTTGACCCATTGGACTGGACCGAGTTTTAAAACTATGCCTGAAGGTGACTAATGTGGGAGGATCAGTCGCCATTGTCAAGTGCCTCTCTCACAAATAGATATACAGAATACTATGTGTACATAGACTAACTACTCTCCGTTAGCATGAAGTTACTAACAAGTCTTATATCAAGGCATAACAAATATTAACATAATTATTAAAATAATGTATATCATATCGTCTTTAAATTGGTTCAATAGAATGCGAGTGCGAATTCAAGAATAGATAGGCACTCAAAAAATAAAGCAAAAAATATAAATATTTAAGAAATTAACTAGTCGTACTTATTATATAATCAATATCCATATTGATTTATATTACATGCATATTAAAGATTATCTCACTCATCTAGAAAAAAAAATATAATAGTAAAAGGAATTTTACATAAAAGATACTAAAAATCCTATTAAGGATCATTAGAAGTACCTTCAATGAATATACAAAATATATTAAGTCTAGGGATTGAAATGATAATTTTTAGAAATCAGGAATCAAAACATAATTTTACTAGAATTGGATGACCAAACTATAAATATCAGAATTACATAACCATACTAAAATTTCACCCATGATCCATCTTCAATTATTTCTAGAATCTCAATTTACATTCTAGGGATCAAATTGTAATTTTTTCAAAGTTCAGGGACTCAACTGTAAATCCCTAAAATGGAGGGATTAAACTGAAAATTATACAAATCAATTATCAAACTAAGATTCAAAATCCTTAACCTCAAAAGAATACTGCCCAGAATTCTAAAATACATTTTAGGGGTCAAATTAGAATTTTTCAAAGTTTAGGGACTAAAATGTAATTTTTATAAATCACGGATCAAAATAAAATTTCATCACCTTCAACCTTAACATCATTCTGTCCAGATTTCCCAGCAAAGTTTAAAAATTTTTCTTAATCCATAACAAATCAATTAACAAATTTTCTAATAACATACCCAAAATCAATCACTTAACTTATAATAATCATGAATCAATCTTAACAATATAAACTTTAAATTTTTATAGATCCTAATCTCTTCTTTATTTCTTCTATAAAAAAATTATAATTGAAAGTAATATGAAAGGGAATTACTCGCTACTTTCACTTTTCTTAAACCTAAAAACTTGATATCAAAAACTGAAATTCTTGATTTGATGTAAGGAGGGTTATAATAGCCATAAGAATTAGAAGAGAGAAAAGTAATTCTTCTATAATTTTTCTTTATATACTTAGATTAACTTAGGTTAGGTTTGAGTTGACTTGAACTTAAGTTTTGATCAAAAGTTTAGATTTTACATTACCCTATCATCTTGAACCAATTTCATCAGCTCTAAAAAAAAGTAGTCATTTCATAATGGGTAATTAGAAAAATATTTGTTTTTGGACTAATCATTGGTTAGTAAATGGAACCTTAAAGCATCAATTCTCTTGATTATATGCTCGTGCATCAAAGCCATCAGCTAGGATTGAAGAAATGAGATCTTAGAATTATAATCCTCGGTCGTGAAATAATACATATGTCACGACCCGAATCTCGGGTCCATGACCGGCAACGCAGGAGTAGTGTCGAAAGGACACCCCACCTACACTAAGCCTCAAAACAGACATATCAAAAGAACAAGATATTCCAAAATACGCAGCATTTCATAATCTTGAGAAATATTATATTACTCAAAGCTGATGAAATCAAAGGATAGTCAAAACTCTTCATCAGTAATTAAAACAAAATAATAATTCATAATACTCATTACATTGTCAAAATCCAAACTTAATTAAAACAGAGTAA